>NC_073242.2:60717500-60990000 GCF_029281585.2 Gorilla gorilla gorilla
TGAATTCCATTCCATTCCATTCCGTTCCATTCCATTCCGTTCCATTCCATTCCATTCCATTCCATTCCATTACATTACATTCCCTTCCATTCCGTTCCATTCCGTTCCATTCCATTGAATTCCGATCCATTGCATTGAATTCCGTTCCATTCCATTCCATTCCTTTCCGTTCCGTTCCGTTCCGTTCCGTTCAGTTCTACTCGGATTGATTCCATTCTATTCCATTCCATTCCATTCCATTCCATTCGATTCCATTCGATTCCATTCGACTCCATTCCATTCCATTCCATTCCATTCCATTCCATTCCATTCCATTCCATTCCATTCCATTGAACTCCATTCCATTCCATTCCATTCCATTCCATTCCATTCCATTCCATTGAATTCCATTCCATTCCATTCCATTCCATTGAATTCTGTTCCATTCCATTCCATTCCATTCCATTCCGTTCTACTCGGGTTGATTCCATTCTATTCCATTCCGTTCCGTTCCGTTCCGTTCCGTTCCATTCCACTCGGGTTGATTCCATTCTATTCCATTCCATTCCATTCCATTCCATTCCATTCCATTCGATTCCATTCGATTCCATTCGATTCCATTCGATTCCATTCCATTCCATTGAATTCCATTCCATTCCATTCCATTCCATTGAATTCCGTTCCATTCCATTCAATTCCATTCCATTCCATTCCATTCCATTCCATTTGAATTCCATTCCATTCCATTCCATTCCATTCCATTCCATTCCATTCCATTCCATTCCATTCCATTCTACTCGGGTTGATTACATTCTATTGCATTCCATTCCATTCGATTCCATTCGATTCCATTCGATTCCATTCGATTCCATTCCATTCCATTCCATTCAATTGAATTCCATTCCATTCCATTCCATTCCATTACATTCCATTGAATTCCATTCCATTCCATTCCATTCCATTCCATTCCATTCCATTCCATTGAATTCCGTTCCATTCCATTCCATTCCATTCCATTCCATTCCATTGAATTCCATTACATTGAATTCCATTCCATTCCATTCCATTCCATGGAATTCCATTCCATTCCGTTCCGTTCCATTCCGTTCCGTTCCGTACCGTTCCATTCCATTCCATTCCATTCCATTGAATTCCGTTCCATTCCATTGAATTCCATTCCATTCCGTTCCATTCCATTGAATTCCGTTCCGTTCCGTTCCGTTCCGTTCCGTTCCATTCCGTTCCATTCCGTTCCATTCCGTTCTACTCGGGTTGATTCCATTCTATTCCATTCCATTCCACTCGATTCCATTCCATTCGATTCCATTCCATTCCATTCCATTCCGTTCTACTCGGGTTCATTCCATTCCATTCCTTTCAGTTCCGTTCCGTTCCGTTCTACTCGGGTTGATTCCATTCTATTCCATTCCATTCCATTCGATTCCATTCTATTCCATTCGATTCCATTCTATTCAATTCGATTCCATTCCATTCCATTCCATTCCATTCCATTCCATTCCATTGAATTCCATTCCATTCCATTCCGTTCCATTCCATTCCGTTCCATTCCATTCCATTCCATTCCATTCCATTCCATTCCATTCCATTCCGTTCTACTCGGGTTGATTCCATTCTATTCCATTCCGTTCCGTTCCGTTCCGTTCCGTTCCGTTCCATTCCACTCGGGTTGATTCCATTCTATTCCATTCCATTCCATTCCATTCCATTCCATTCCATTCCATTCGATTCCATTCGATTCCATTCGATTCCATTCGATTCCATTCCATTCCATTGAATTCCATTCCATTCCATTCCATTCCATTGAATTCAGTTCCATTCCATTCAATTCCATTCCATTCCATTCCATTCCATTCCATTTGAATTCCATTCCATTCCATTCCATTCCATTCCATTCCATTCCATTCCATTCCATTCTACTCGGGTTGATTCCATTCTATTACATTCCATTCCATTCGATTCCATTCGATTCCATTCGATTCCATTCGATTCCATTCCACTCCATTCCATTCAATTGAATTCCATTACATTCCATTCCATTCCATTCCATTCCATTGAATTCCATTCCATTCCATTCCATTCCATTCCATTCCATTCCATTCCATTGAATTCCGTTCCATTCCATTCCATTCCATTCCATTCCATTCCATTCCATTCCATTGAATTCCATTACATTGAATTCCATTCCATTCCATTCCATTCCATGGAATTCCATTCCATTCCGTTCGGTTCCATTCCGTTCCGTTCCGTACCGTTCCATTCCATTCCATTCCATTCCATTGAATTCCGTTCCATTCCATTGAATTCCATTCCATTCCGTTCCATTCCATTGAATTCCGTTCCGTTCCGTTCCGTTCCGTTCCGTTCCATTCCGTTCCATTCCGTTCCATTCCGTTCTACTCGGGTTGATTCCATTCTATTCCATTCCATTCCACTCGATTCCATTCCATTCTATTCCATTCCATTCCATTCCATTCCGTTCTACTCGGGTTCATTCCATTCCATTCCTTTCCGTTCCGTTCCGTTCCGTTCTACTCGGGTTGATTCCATTCTATTCCATTCCATTCCATTCGATTCCATTCTATTCCATTCGATTCCATTCTATTCAATTCGATTCCATTCCATTCCATTCCATTCCATTCCATTCCATTCCATTGAATTCCATTCCATTCCATTCCGTTCCATTCCATTCCGTTCCATTCCATTCCATTCCATTCCATTCCATTCCATTCCATTACGTTCCGTTCCATTCCGTTCCATTCCATTGAATTCCGATCCATTGCATTGAATTCCGTTCCATTCCATTCCATTCCTTTCCGTTCCGTTCCGTTCCGTTCCGTTCCGTTCCGTTCTACTCGGGTTGATTCCATTCTATTCCATTCCATTCCATTCGATTCCAATCTATTCCATTCGATTCCATTCGATTCAATTCGATTCCATTCCATTCCATTCCATTCCATTCCATTCCATTGAATTCCATTCCATTCCATTCCGTTCCATTCCATTCCGTTCCATTCCATTACGTTCCGTTCCATTCCTTTCCATTCCGTTCCATTCCATTGAATTCCGATCCATTGCATTGAATTCCGTTCCATTCCATTCCATTCCTTTCCGTTCCGTTCCGTTCCGTTCCATTCCGTTCTACTCGGATTGATTCCATTCTATTCCATTCCATTCCATTCGATTCCATTCGATTCCATTCCATTCCATTCCATTCCATTCCATTCCATTCCATTCCATTCCATTGAACTCCATTCCATTCCATTCCATTCCATTCCATTCCATTCCATTCCATTGAATTCCATTCCATTGCATTCCATTCCATTGAATTCTGTTCCATTCAATTCCATTCCATTCCATTCCGTTCTACTCGGGTTGATTCCATTCTATTCCATTCCGTTCCGTTCCGTTCCGTTCCGTTCCTTTCCGTTCCATTCCATTCCACTCGGGTTGGTTCCATTCTATTCCATTCCATTGCATTCGATTCCATTCGATTCCATTCGATTCCATTCGATTCCATTCGATTCCATTCGATTCCATTCGATTCCATTCCATTCCATTGAATTCCGTTCCATTCCATTCCATTCCATTGAATTCCGTTCCATTCCATTCCATTCCATTCCATTCCATTCCATTCCATTTGAATTCCATTCCATTCCATTCCGTTCCATTCCATTCCATTCCATTCCATTCCATTCTACTCGGGATGATTCCATTCTATTCCATTCCATTCCATTCGATTCCATTCGATTCCATTCGATTCCATTCGATTCCATTCCATTCCATTCCATTCCATTCCATTGAATTCCATTCCATTGAATTCCATTCCATTCCATTGAATTCCATTCCATTCCATTCCATTCCATTGAAGTCCGTTCCATTCCATTCCATTCCATTCCATTCCATTCCATTGAATTCCATACCATTGAATTCCATTCCATTCCATTCCATTCCATTGAATTCCATTCCAGTCCGTTCCGTTCCGTTCCGTTCCGTTCCGTTCCGTTCCATTCCATTCCATTCCATTCCATGGAATTCCATTCCATTCCATTCCATTCCATTCCGTTCCATTCCATTCCGTTCCATTCCATTCCATTCCGTTCCGTTCCATTCCGTTCCATTCCGTTCCATTCCATTGAATTCCGTTCCATTGCATTGAATTCCGTTCCATTCCATTCAATTCCTTTCCGTTCCGTTCCGTTCCGTTCCGTTCCGTTCCGTTCTACTAGGGTTGATTCCATTCTATTCCATTCCATTCCATTCGATTCCATTCTATTCCATTCGATTCCATTCGATTCAATTCGATTCCATTCCATTCCATTCCATTCCATTCCATTCCATTGAATTCCATTCCATTCCATTCCATTGAATTCCATTCCATTCCATTCCATTGAATTCCATTCCATTCCATTGAATTCCATTCCATTCCATTCCATTCGATTCCATTCCATTCCATTGAATTCCATTCCATTCCATTCCATTCCATTCCATTCCATTCCATTGAATTCCATTCCATTGAATTCCATTCCATTCCATTGAATTCCATTCCAATCCATTCCATTCCATTGAATTCCGTTCCATTCCATTCCATTCCGTTCCATTCCATTTGAATTCCATTCCATTCCATTCCATTCCATTCCATTCTACTCGGGTTGATTCCATTCTATTCCATTCCATTCCATTCCATTCCATTCGATTCCATTCGATCCCATTCCATTCCATTCAATTCCATTGAATTCCATTCCATTCCATTCCATTCCATCCCATTCCATTGAATTCCATTCCATTCCATTCCATTCCATGGAATTCCATTCCATTCCATTGACTTCCATTCCATTCCATTCCGTTCCATTCCATTATGTTCCATTCCATTCCATTCCATTCCATTCAATTCCATTCCGTTCCGTTCCATTCCGTTCCATTCCGTTCCATTCCATTGAATTCTGATCCATTGCATTGAATTCCTTTCCATTCCATTCCATTCCTTTCCGTTCCGTTCCGTTCCCTTCTACTCGGGTTGATTCCATTCTATTCCATTCCATTCCATTCGATTCCATTCGATTCCATTCGATTCCATTCGATTCCATTCGATTCCATTCCATTCCATTCCATTCCATTCCATTCCATTCCATTGAATTCCTTTCCATTCCATTGAATTCCATTCCATTCCATTCCATTCCATTCCATTCGATTCCATTGAATTCCATTCCATTCCATTCCTTTCCATTCCATTGAATTCCATTCCATTCCATTCCATTCCATTCCATTCGATTCCATTGAATTCCATTCCATTCCATTCCTTTCCATTCCATTCCATTCCATTCCATTCCATTCCATTCCATTGAATTCCATTGAATTCCATTCCAATGAATTCCATTCCATTCCATTCCATTCCATTCCATTCCATTCCATTGAATTAATTTCCATTCCATTCCATTCCATTCCATTCCATTCTATTCCATCGAATTCCATTCCATTCCATTCCATTCCATTCCATTCCATTCCATTCCATTCCATTCCATTCCATTCTACTCGGGTTGATTCCATTCTATTTCATTCCATTCCATTCGATTCCATTCGATTCCATTCCATTCCATTCCATTCCATTCCATTCAATTGAATTCCATTCCATTCCATTCCATTCCATTCCATTCCATTCCGTTCCATTCCATTCCATCGAATTCCATTCCATTCCATTCCATTCCATTCCATTCCATTGAATTCCATTCCATTCCATTCCGTTCCGTTCCGTTCCGCTCCGTTTCGTTCCGTTCCGTTCCGTTCCATTCCATTCCATTCCATTCCATTGAATTCCGTTCCATTCCATTGAATTCCATTCCATTTCGTTCCATTCCATTGAATTCTGTTCCGTTCCGTTCCATTCCGTTCCGTTCCATTCCATTCCATTCCGTTCCTTTCCGTTCTACTCGGGTTGATTCCATTCTATTCCATTCCATTCCATTCGATTCCATTCGATTCCATTCGAATCCATTCGATTCCATTCGATTCCATTCGATTCCATTCCATTCCATTGAATTCCATTCCATTCCATTCCATTCCATTGAATTCCGTTCCATTCCATTCAATTCCATTCCATTCCATTCCTTTCCGTTCCGTTCCGTTCCGTTCCGTTCCGTTCCTTTCTACTCGGGTTGTTTCCATTCTATTCCATTCCATTCCATTCGATTCCATTCTATTCCATTCGATTCCATTCGATTCAATTCGATTCCATTCCATTCCATTCCATTCCATTCCATTGAATTCCATTCCATTCCATTCCGTTCCATTCCATTCCGTTCCATTCCATTCCATTCCATTCCATTCCATTACATTACATTCCCTTCCATTCCGTTCCATTCCGTTCCATTCCATTGAATTCCGATCCATTGCATGGAATTCCGTTCCATTCCATTCCATTCCTTTCCGTTCCGTTCCGTTCCGTTCGGTTCCGTTCTACTCGGATTGATTCCATTCTATTCCATTCCATTCCATTCGATTCCATTCGATTCCATTCGATTCCATTCGACTCCATTCCATTCCATTCCATTCCATTCCATTCCATTCCATTCCATTGAACTCCATTCCATTCCATTCAATTCCATTCCATTCCATTCCATTGAATTCCATTCCATTCCATTCCATTCCATTGAATTCTGTTCCATTCCATTCCATTCCATTCCATTCCGTTCTACTCGGGTTGATTCCATTCTATTCCATTCCGTTCCGTTCCGTTCCGTTCCGTTCCGTTCCATTCCACTCGGGTTGATTCCATTCTATTCTATTCCATTCCATTCCATTACACTCGATTCCATTAGATTCCATTCGATTCCATTCGATTCCATTCGATTCCATTCCATTCCATTGAATTCCATTCCATTCCATTGAATTCCGTTCCATTCCATTCAATTCCATTCCATTCCATTCCATTCCATTCCATTTGAATTCCATTCCATTCCATTCCATTCCATTCCATTCCATTCCATTCCATTCCATTCCATTCCATTCTACTCGGGTTGATTCCATTCTATTACATTCCATTCCATTCGATTCCATTCGATTCCAATCGATTCCATTCGATTCCATTCCATTCCATTCCATTCAATTGAATTCCATTCCATTCCATTGAATTCCATTCCATTCCATTCCGTTCCATTCCGTTCCGTTCCGTACCGTTCCATTCCATTCCATTCCATTCCATTGAATTCCGTTCCATTCCATTCAATTCCATTCCATTCCATTCCTTTCCGTTCCGTTCCGTTCCGTTCCGTTCCGTTCCGTTCTACTCGGGTTGTTTCCATTCTATTCCATTCCATTCCATTCGATTCCATTCTATTCCATTCGATTCCATTCGATTCAATTCGATTCCATTCCATTCCATTCCATTCCATTCCATTCCATTCCATTCCATTGAATTCCATTCCATTCCATTCCGTTCCATTCCATTCCGTTCCATTCCATTCCATTCCATTCCATTCCATTCCATTACATTCCCTTCCATTCCGTTCCATTCCGTTCCATTCCATTGAATTCCGATCCATTGCATGGAATTCCGTTCCATTCCATTCCATTCCTTTCCGTTCCGTTCCGTTCCGTTCGGTTCCGTTCTACTCGGATTGATTCCATTCTATTCCATTCCATTCCATTCGATTCCATTCGATTCCATTCGATTCCATTCGACTCCATTCCATTCCATTCCATTCCATTCCATTCCATTCCATTCCATTCCATTCCATTCCATTCCATTCCATTCCATTCCATTGAACTCCATTCCATTCCATTCAATTCCATTCCATTCCATTCCATTGAATTCCATTCCATTCCATTCCATTCCATTGAATTCTGTTCCATTCCATTCCATTCCATTCCATTCCGTTCTACTCGGGTTGATTCCATTCTATTCCATTCCGTTCCGTTCCGTTCCGTTCCGTTCCGTTCCATTCCACTCGGGTTGATTCCATTCTATTCTATTCCATTCCATTCCATTCCACTCGATTCCATTAGATTCCATTCGATTCCATTCGATTCCATTCGATTCCATTCCATTCCATTGAATTCCATTCCATTCCATTGAATTCCGTTCCATTCCATTCAATTCCATTCCATTCCATTCCATTCCATTCCATTTGAATTCCATTCCATTCCATTCCATTCCATTCCATTCCATTCCATTCCATTCCATTCCATTCCATTCTACTCGGGTTGATTCCATTCTATTACATTCCATTCCATTCGATTCCATTCGATTCCAATCGATTCCATTCGATTCCATTCCATTCCATTCCATTCAATTGAATTCCATTCCATTCCGTTGAATTCCATTCCATTCCATTCCATTGAATTCCATTCCATTCCATTCCATTCCATTCCATTCCATTCCATTCCATTCCATTCCATTCCATTGAATTCCGTTCCATTCCATTCCATTCCATTCCATTCCATTCCATTGAATTCCATTACATTGAATTCCATTCCATTCCATTCCATTCCATGGAATTCCATTCCATTCCATTCCATTCCATTCCGTTCCATTCCATTCCGTTCCATTCCATTCCATTCCGTTCCGTTCCATTCCGTTCCATTCCGTTCCATTCCATTGAATTCCGTTCCATTGCATTGAATTCCGTTCCATTCCATTCAATTCCTTTCCGTTCCGTTCCGTTCCGTTCCGTTCCGTTCCGTTCTACTAGGGTTGATTCCATTCTATTCCATTCCATTCCATTCGATTCCATTCTATTCCATTCGATTCCATTCGATTCAATTCGATTCCATTCCATTCCATTCCATTCCATTCCATTCCATTGAATTCCATTCCATTCCATTCCATTGAATTCCATTCCATTCCATTCCATTGAATTCCATTCCATTCCATTGAATTCCATTCCATTCCATTCCATTCGATTCCATTCCATTCCATTGAATTCCATTCCATTCCATTCCATTCCATTCCATTCCATTCCATTGAATTCCATTCCATTGAATTCCATTCCATTCCATTGAATTCCATTCCAATCCATTCCATTCCATTGAATTCCGTTCCATTCCATTCCATTCCGTTCCATTCCATTTGAATTCCATTCCATTCCATTCCATTCCATTCCATTCTACTCGGGTTGATTCCATTCTATTCCATTCCATTCCATTCCATTCCATTCGATTCCATTCGATTCCATTCCATTCCATTCAATTCCATTGAATTCCATTCCATTCCATTCCATTCCATCCCATTCCATTGAATTCCATTCCATTCCATTCCATTCCATGGAATTCCATTCCATTCCATTGACTTCCATTCCATTCCATTCCGTTCCATTCCATTATGTTCCATTCCATTCCATTCCATTCCATTCAATTCCATTCCGTTCCGTTCCATTCCGTTCCATTCCGTTCCATTCCATTGAATTCTGATCCATTGCATTGAATTCCTTTCCATTCCATTCCATTCCTTTCCGTTCCGTTCCGTTCCCTTCTACTCGGGTTGATTCCATTCTATTCCATTCCATTCCATTCGATTCCATTCGATTCCATTCGATTCCATTCGATTCCATTCGATTCCATTCCATTCCATTCCATTCCATTCCATTCCATTCCATTGAATTCCTTTCCATTCCATTGAATTCCATTCCATTCCATTCCATTCCATTCCATTCGATTCCATTGAATTCCATTCCATTCCATTCCTTTCCATTCCATTGAATTCCATTCCATTCCATTCCATTCCATTCCATTCGATTCCATTGAATTCCATTCCATTCCATTCCTTTCCATTCCATTCCATTCCATTCCATTCCATTCCATTCCATTGAATTCCATTGAATTCCATTCCAATGAATTCCATTCCATTCCATTCCATTCCATTCCATTCCATTCCATTGAATTAATTTCCATTCCATTCCATTCCATTCCATTCCATTCTATTCCATCGAATTCCATTCCATTCCATTCCATTCCATTCCATTCCATTCCATTCCATTCCATTCCATTCCATTCCATTCTACTCGGGTTGATTCCATTCTATTTCATTCCATTCCATTCGATTCCATTCGATTCCATTCCATTCCATTCCATTCCATTCCATTCAATTGAATTCCATTCCATTCCATTCCATTCCATTCCATTCCATTCCGTTCCATTCCATTCCATCGAATTCCATTCCATTCCATTCCATTCCATTCCATTCCATTGAATTCCATTCCATTCCATTCCGTTCCGTTCCGTTCCGCTCCGTTTCGTTCCGTTCCGTTCCGTTCCATTCCATTCCATTCCATTCCATTGAATTCCGTTCCATTCCATTGAATTCCATTCCATTTCGTTCCATTCCATTGAATTCTGTTCCGTTCCGTTCCATTCCGTTCCGTTCCATTCCATTCCATTCCGTTCCTTTCCGTTCTACTCGGGTTGATTCCATTCTATTCCATTCCATTCCATTCGATTCCATTCGATTCCATTCGAATCCATTCGATTCCATTCGATTCCATTCGATTCCATTCCATTCCATTGAATTCCATTCCATTCCATTCCATTCCATTGAATTCCGTTCCATTCCATTCAATTCCATTCCATTCCATTCCTTTCCGTTCCGTTCCGTTCCGTTCCGTTCCGTTCCTTTCTACTCGGGTTGTTTCCATTCTATTCCATTCCATTCCATTCGATTCCATTCTATTCCATTCGATTCCATTCGATTCAATTCGATTCCATTCCATTCCATTCCATTCCATTCCATTGAATTCCATTCCATTCCATTCCGTTCCATTCCATTCCGTTCCATTCCATTCCATTCCATTCCATTCCATTACATTACATTCCCTTCCATTCCGTTCCATTCCGTTCCATTCCATTGAATTCCGATCCATTGCATGGAATTCCGTTCCATTCCATTCCATTCCTTTCCGTTCCGTTCCGTTCCGTTCGGTTCCGTTCTACTCGGATTGATTCCATTCTATTCCATTCCATTCCATTCGATTCCATTCGATTCCATTCGATTCCATTCGACTCCATTCCATTCCATTCCATTCCATTCCATTCCATTCCATTCCATTGAACTCCATTCCATTCCATTCAATTCCATTCCATTCCATTCCATTGAATTCCATTCCATTCCATTCCATTCCATTGAATTCTGTTCCATTCCATTCCATTCCATTCCATTCCGTTCTACTCGGGTTGATTCCATTCTATTCCATTCCGTTCCGTTCCGTTCCGTTCCGTTCCGTTCCATTCCACTCGGGTTGATTCCATTCTATTCTATTCCATTCCATTCCATTACACTCGATTCCATTAGATTCCATTCGATTCCATTCGATTCCATTCGATTCCATTCCATTCCATTGAATTCCATTCCATTCCATTGAATTCCGTTCCATTCCATTCAATTCCATTCCATTCCATTCCATTCCATTCCATTTGAATTCCATTCCATTCCATTCCATTCCATTCCATTCCATTCCATTCCATTCCATTCCATTCCATTCTACTCGGGTTGATTCCATTCTATTACATTCCATTCCATTCGATTCCATTCGATTCCAATCGATTCCATTCGATTCCATTCCATTCCATTCCATTCAATTGAATTCCATTCCATTCCATTGAATTCCATTCCATTCCATTCCGTTCCATTCCGTTCCGTTCCGTACCGTTCCATTCCATTCCATTCCATTCCATTGAATTCCGTTCCATTCCATTCAATTCCATTCCATTCCATTCCTTTCCGTTCCGTTCCGTTCCGTTCCGTTCCGTTCCGTTCTACTCGGGTTGTTTCCATTCTATTCCATTCCATTCCATTCGATTCCATTCTATTCCATTCGATTCCATTCGATTCAATTCGATTCCATTCCATTCCATTCCATTCCATTCCATTCCATTCCATTCCATTGAATTCCATTCCATTCCATTCCGTTCCATTCCATTCCGTTCCATTCCATTCCATTCCATTCCATTCCATTACATTACATTCCCTTCCATTCCGTTCCATTCCGTTCCATTCCATTGAATTCCGATCCATTGCATGGAATTCCGTTCCATTCCATTCCATTCCTTTCCGTTCCGTTCCGTTCCGTTCGGTTCCGTTCTACTCGGATTGATTCCATTCTATTCCATTCCATTCCATTCGATTCCATTCGATTCCATTCGATTCCATTCGACTCCATTCCATTCCATTCCATTCCATTCCATTCCATTCCATTCCATTCCATTCCATTCCATTCCATTCCATTCCATTGAACTCCATTCCATTCCATTCAATTCCATTCCATTCCATTCCATTGAATTCCATTCCATTCCATTCCATTCCATTGAATTCTGTTCCATTCCATTCCATTCCATTCCATTCCGTTCTACTCGGGTTGATTCCATTCTATTCCATTCCGTTCCGTTCCGTTCCGTTCCGTTCCGTTCCATTCCACTCGGGTTGATTCCATTCTATTCTATTCCATTCCATTCCATTCCACTCGATTCCATTAGATTCCATTCGATTCCATTCGATTCCATTCGATTCCATTCCATTCCATTGAATTCCATTCCATTCCATTGAATTCCGTTCCATTCCATTCAATTCCATTCCATTCCATTCCATTCCATTCCATTTGAATTCCATTCCATTCCATTCCATTCCATTCCATTCCATTCCATTCCATTCCATTCCATTCCATTCCATTCTACTCGGGTTGATTCCATTCTATTACATTCCATTCCATTCGATTCCATTCGATTCCAATCGATTCCATTCGATTCCATTCCATTCCATTCCATTCAATTGAATTCCATTCCATTCCGTTGAATTCCATTCCATTCCATTCCATTGAATTCCATTCCATTCCATTCCATTCCATTCCATTCCATTCCATTCCATTCCATTCCATTGAATTCCGTTCCATTCCATTCCATTCCATTCCATTCCATTCCATTGAATTCCATTACATTGAATTCCATTCCATTCCATTCCATTCCATGGAATTCCATTCCATTCCATTCCGTTCCATTCCGTTCCGTTCCGTACCGTTCCATTCCATTCCATTCCATTCCATTGAATTCCGTTCCATTCCATTGAATTCCATTCCATTCCGTTCCATTCCATTGAATTCCGTTCCGTTCCGTTCCGTTCCGTTCCGTTCCATTCCGTTCCATTCCGTTCCATTCCGTTCTACTCGGGTTGATTCCATTCTATTCCATTCCATTCCACTCGATTCCATTCCATTCGATTCCATTCCATTCCATTCCATTCCGTTCTACTCGGGTTCATTCCATTCCATTCCTTTCCGTTCCGTTCCGTTCCGTTCCGTTCCGTTCCGTTCTACTCGGGTTGTTTCCATTCTATTCCATTCCATTCCATTCCATTCCATTCTATTCCATTCGATTCCATTCGATTCAATTCGATTCCATTCCATTCCATTCCATTCCATTCCATTCCATTCCATTCCATTGAATTCCATTCCACTCCATTCCGTTCCATTCCATTCCGTTCCATTCCATTCCATTCCATTCCATTCCATTCCATTCCATTCCATTCCATTCCATTGAATTCCGTTCCATTCCATTGAATTCCATTCCATTCCGTTCCATTCCATTGAATTCCGTTCCGTTCTGTTCCGTTCCGTTCCGTTCCATTCCGTTCCATTCCGTTCTACTCGGGTTGATTCCATTCTATTCCATTCCATTCCACTCGATTCCATTCCATTCGATTCCATTCCATTCCATTCCATTCCGTTCTACTCGGGTTCATTCCATTCCATTCCTTTCCGTTCCGTTCCGTTCCGTTCCACTCGGGTTGATTCCATTCTATTCCATTCCATTCCATTCGATTCCATTCTATTCCATTCGATTCCATTCTATTCAATTCGATTCCATTCCATTCCATTCCATTCCATTCCATTCCATTGAATTCCATTCCATTCCATTCCGTTCCATTCCATTCCGTTCCATTCCATTCCATTCCATTCCATTCCATTCCATTGAATTCCATTCCATTCCATTCCATTCCATTCAATTCTGTTCCATTCAATTCCATTCCATTCCATTCCGTTCTACTCGGGTTGATTCCATTCTATTCCATTCCGTTCCGTTCCGTTCCGTTCCGTTCCTTTCCGTTCCATTCCATTCCACTCGGGTTGGTTCCATTCTATTCCATTCCATTGCATTCGATTCCATTCGATTCCATTCGATTCCATTCGATTCCATTCGATTCCATTCGATTCCATTCGATTCCATTCCATTCCATTGAATTCCGTTCCATTCCATTCCATTCCATTGAATTCCGTTCCATTCCATTCCATTCCATTCCATTCCATTCCATTCCATTCCATTTGAATTCCATTCCATTCCATTCCGTTCCATTCCATTCCATTCCATTCCATTCCATTCTACTCGGGTTGATTCCATTCTATTCCATTCCATTCCATTCGATTCCATTCGATTCCATTCGATTCCATTCGATTCCATTCCATTCCATTCCATTCCATTCCATTGAATTCCATACCATTGAATTCCATTCCATTCCATTCCATTCCATCGAATTCCATTCCAGTCCGTTCCATTCCGTTCCGTTCCGTTCCGTTCCGTTCCATTCCATTCCATTCCATTCCATGGAATTCCATTCCATTCCATTCCATTCCATTCCGTTCCATTCCATTCCGTTCCATTCCATTCCATTCCATTCCATTCCGTTCCGTTCCATTCCGTTCCATTCCGTTCCATTCCATTGAATTCCGTTCCATTGCATTGAATTCCGTTCCATTCCATTCCATTCCTTTCCGTTCCGTTCCGTTCCGTTCCGTTCCGTTCCGTTCTACTTGGGTTGATTCCATTCTATTCCATTCCATTCCATTCGATTCCATTCGATTCCATTCGATTCCATTCCATTCCATTCCATACAATTGAATTCCATTCCATTCCATTCCATTCCATTCCATTCCGTTCCATTCCATTCCATCGAATTCCATTCCATTCCATTCCATTCCATTCCATTCCATTGAATTCCATTCCATTCCGTTCCGTTCCGTTCCGCTCCGTTTCGTTCCGTTCCGTTCCGTTCCATTCCATTCCATTCCATTCCATTGAATTCCGTTCCATTCCATTGAATTCCATTCCATTTCGTTCCATTCCATTGAATTCTGTTCCGTTCCGTTCCATTCCGTTCCGTTCCATTCCATTCCATTCCGTTCCTTTCCGTTCTACTCGGGTTGATTCCATTCTATTCCATTCCATTCCATTCGATTCCATTCGATTCCATTCGAATCCATTCGATTCCATTCGATTCCATTCGATTCCATTCCATTCCATTGAATTCCATTCCATTCCATTCCATTCCATTGAATTCCGTTCCATTCCATTCAATTCCATTCCATTCCATTCCTTTCCGTTCCGTTCCGTTCCGTTCCGTTCCGTTCTACTCGGGTTGTTTCCATTCTATTCCATTCCATTCCATTCGATTCCATTCTATTCCTTTCGATTCCATTCGATTCAATTCGATTCCATTCCATTCCATTCCATTCCATTCCATTCCATTCCATTGAATTCCATTCCATTCCATTCCGTTCCATTCCATTCCGTTCCATTCCATTCCATTCCATTCCATTCCATTACATTACATTCCCTTCCATTCCGTTCCATTCCGTTCCATTCCATTGAATTCCGATCCATTGCATGGAATTCCGTTCCATTCCATTCCATTCCTTTCCGTTCCGTTCCGTTCCGTTCGGTTCCGTTCTACTCGGATTGATTCCATTCTATTCCATTCCATTCCATTCGATTCCATTCGATTCCATTCGATTCCATTCGACTCCATTCCATTCCATTCCATTCCATTCCATTCCATTCCATTCCATTCCATTCCATTCCATTCCATTGAACTCCATTCCATTCCATTCAATTCCATTCCATTCCATTCCATTGAATTCCATTCCATTCCATTCCATTCCATTGAATTCTGTTCCATTCCATTCCATTCCATTCCATTCCGTTCTACTCGGGTTGATTCCATTCTATTCCATTCCGTTCCGTTCCGTTCCGTTCCGTTCCGTTCCATTCCACTCGGGTTGATTCCATTCTATTCCATTCCATTCCATTCCATTCCACTCGATTCCATTAGATTCCATTCGATTCCATTCGATTCCATTCGATTCCATTCCATTCCATTGAATTCCATTCCATTCCATTCCATTTCATTGAATTCCGTTCCATTCCATTCAATTCCATTCCATTCCATTCCATTCCATTCCATTTGAATTCCATTCCATTCCATTCCATTCCATTCCATTCCATTCCATTCCATTCCATTCCATTCTACTCGGGTTGATTCCACTCTATTACATTCCATTCCATTCGATTCCATTCGATTCCAATCGATTCCATTCGATTCCATTCCATTCCATTCCATTCAATTGAATTCCATTCCATTCCATTCCATTCCATTCCATTCCATTCCATTGAATTCCATTCCATTCCATTCCATTCCATTCCATTCCATTCCATTCCATTCCATTCCATTCCATTGAATTCCGTTCCATTCCATTCCATTCCATTCCATTCCATTCCATTGAATTCCATTACATTGAATTCCATTCCATTCCATTCCATTCCATGGAATTCCATTCCATTCCGTTCCGTTCCATTCCGTTCCGTTCCGTACCGTTCCATTCCATTCCATTCCATTCCATTGAATTCCGTTCCATTCCATTGAATTCCATTCCATTCCGTTCCATTCCATTGAATTCCGTTCCGTTCCGTTCCGTTCCGTTCCATTCCGTTCCATTCCGTTCCATTCCGTTCTACTCGGGTTGATTCCATTCTATTCCATTCCATTCCACTCGATTCCATTCCATTCGATTCCATTCCATTCCATTCCATTCCGTTCTACTCGGGTTCATTCCATTCCATTCCTTTCCGTTCCGTTCCGTTCCGTTCCGTTCCGTTCTACTCGGGTTGTTTCCATTCTATTCCATTCCATTCCATTCGATTCCATTCTATTCCATTCGATTCCATTCGATTCAATTCGATTCCATTCCATTCCATTCCATTCCATTCCATTCCATTCCATTGAATTCCATTCCATTCCATTCCGTTCCATTCCATTCCGTTCCATTCCATTCCATTCCATTCCATTCCATTACATTACATTCCCTTCCATTCCGTTCCATTCCGTTCCATTCCATTGAATTCCGATCCATTGCATGGAATTCCGTTCCATTCCATTCCATTCCTTTCCGTTCCGTTCCGTTCCGTTCGGTTCCGTTCTACTCGGATTGATTCCATTCTATTCCATTCCATTCCATTCGATTCCATTCGATTCCATTCGATTCCATTCCATTCCATTCCATTGAACTCCATTCCATTCCATAACATTCCATTCCATTCCATTCCATTCCATTCCATTGAACTCCATTCCATTCCATTCAATTCCATTCCATTCCATTCCATTGAATTCCATTCCATTCCATTCCATTCCATTGAATTCTGTTCCATTCCATTCCATTCCATTCCATTCCGTTCTACTCGGGTTGATTCCATTCTATTCCATTCCGTTCCGTTCCGTTCCGTTCCGTTCCGTTCCATTCCACTCGGGTTGATTCCATTCTATTCTATTCCATTCCATTCCATTACACTCGATTCCATTAGATTCCATTCGATTCCATTCGATTCCATTCGATTCCATTCCATTCCATTGAATTCCATTCCATTCCATTGAATTCCGTTCCATTCCATTCAATTCCATTCCATTCCATTCCATTCCATTCCATTTGAATTCCATTCCATTCCATTCCATTCCATTCCATTCCATTCCATTCCATTCCATTCCATTCCATTCCATTCCATTCTACTCGGGTTGATTCCATTCTATTACATTCCATTCCATTCGATTCCATTCGATTCCAATCGATTCCATTCGATTCCATCCCATTCCATTCCATTCAATTGAATTCCATTCCATTCCATTGAATTCCATTCCATTCCATTCCATTGAATTCCATTCCATTCCATTCCATTCCATTCCATTCCATTCCATTCCATTCCATTCCATTGAATTCCGTTCCATTCCATTCCATTCCACTCCATTCCATTCCATTGAATTCCATTACATTGAATTCCATTCCATTCCATTCCATTCCATGGAATTCCATTCCATTCCATTCCGTTCCATTCCGTTCCGTTCCGTACCGTTCCATTCCATTCCATTCCATTCCATTGAATTCCGTTCCATTCCATTCAATTCCATTCCATTCCATTCCTTTCCGTTCCGTTCCGTTCCGTTCCGTTCCGTTCCGTTCTACTCGGGTTGTTTCCATTCTATTCCATTCCATTCCATTCGATTCCATTCTATTCCATTCGATTCCATTCGATTCAATTCGATTCCATTCCATTCCATTCCATTCCATTCCATTCCATTCCATTCCATTCCATTCCATTGAATTCCATTCCATTCCATTCCGTTCCATTCCATTCCGTTCCATTCCATTCCATTCCATTCCATTCCATTACATTACATTCCCTTCCATTCCGTTCCATTCCGTTCCATTCCATTGAATTCCGATCCATTGCATGGAATTCCGTTCCATTCCATTCCATTCCTTTCCGTTCCGTTCCGTTCCGTTCGGTTCCGTTCTACTCGGATTGATTCCATTCTATTCCATTCCATTCCATTCGATTCCATTCGATTCCATTCGATTCCATTCGACTCCATTCCATTCCATTCCATTCCATTCCATTCCATTCCATTCCATTCCATTCCATTCCATTCCATTGAACTCCATTCCATTCCATTCAATTCCATTCCATTCCATTCCATTGAATTCCATTCCATTCCATTCCATTCCATTGAATTCTGTTCCATTCCATTCCATTCCATTCCATTCCGTTCTACTCGGGTTGATTCCATTCTATTCCATTCCGTTCCGTTCCGTTCCGTTCTGTTCCGTTCCATTCCACTCGGGTTGATTCCATTCTATTCTATTCCATTCCATTCCATTCCACTCGATTCCATTAGATTCCATTCGATTCCATTCGATTCCATTCGATTCCATTCCATTCCATTGAATTCCATTCCATTCCTTTGAATTCCGTTCCATTCCATTCAATTCCATTCCATTCCATTCCATTCCATTCCATTTGAATTCCATTCCATTCCATTCCATTCCATTCCATTCCATTCCATTCCATTCCATTCCATTCCATTCCATTCTACTCGGGTTGATTCCATTCTATTACATTCCATTCCATTCGATTCCATTCGATTCCAATCGATTCCATTCGATTCCATTCCATTCCATTCCATTCAATTGAATTCCATTCCATTCCGTTGAATTCCATTCCATTCCATTCCATTGAATTCCATTCCATTCCATTCCATTCCATTCCATTCCATTCCATTCCATTCCATTCCATTGAATTCCGTTCCATTCCATTCCATTCCATTCCATTCCATTCCATTGAATTCCATTACATTGAATTCCATTCCATTCCATTCCATTCCATGGAATTCCATTCCATTCCATTCCGTTCCATTCCGTTCCGTTCCGTACCGTTCCATTCCATTCCATTCCATTCCATTGAATTCCGTTCCATTCCATTGAATTCCATTCCATTCCGTTCCATTCCATTGAATTCCGTTCCGTTCCGTTCCGTTCCGTTCCGTTCCATTCCGTTCCATTCCGTTCCATTCCGTTCTACTCGGGTTGATTCCATTCTATTCCATTCCATTCCACTCGATTCCATTCCATTCGATTCCATTCCATTCCATTCCATTCCGTTCTACTCGGGTTCATTCCATTCCATTCCTTTCCGTTCCGTTCCGTTCCGTTCCGTTCCGTTCTACTCGGGTTGTTTCCATTCTATTCCATTCCATTCCATTCCATTCCATTCTATTCCATTCGATTCCATTCGATTCAATTCGATTCCATTCCATTCCATTCCATTCCATTCCATTCCATTCCATTGAATTCCATTCCATTCCATTCCGTTCCATTCCATTCCGTTCCATTCCATTCCATTCCATTCCATTCCATTCCATTCCATTACATTCCCTTCCTTTCCGTTCCATTCCGTTCCATTCCATTGAATTCCGATCCATTGCATGGAATTCCGTTCCATTCCATTCCATTCCTTTCCGTTCCGTTCCGTTCCGTTCGGTTCCGTTCTACTCGGATTGATTCCATTCTATTCCATTCCATTCCATTCGATTCCATTCGATTCCATTCGATTCCATTCGACTCCATTCCAATCCATTCCATTCCATTCCATTCCATTCCATTCCATTCCATTCCATTGAACTCCATTCCATTCCATTCAATTCCATTCCATTCCATTCCAT
This sequence comes from Gorilla gorilla gorilla, assembly GCF_029281585.2. NCBI lineage: Eukaryota > Metazoa > Chordata > Mammalia > Primates > Hominidae > Gorilla > Gorilla gorilla. The sequence goes on from NC_073242.2 coordinate 60,737,794, forward strand.
TGAATTCCATTCCATTCCATTCCATTCCATTGAATTCTGTTCCATTCCATTCCATTCCATTCCATTCCGTTCTACTCGGGTTGATTCCATTCTATTCCATTCCGTTCCGTTCCGTTCCGTTCCGTTCCGTTCCATTCCACTCGGGTTGATTCCATTCTATTCCATTCCATTCCATTCCATTCCACTCGATTCCATTAGATTCCATTCGATTCCATTCGATTCCATTCGATTCCATTCCATTCCATTGAATTCCATTCCATTCCATTCCATTCCATTGAATTCCGTTCCATTCCATTCCATTCCATTCCATTCCATTCCATTCCATTCCATTTGAATTCCATTCCATTCCATTCCATTCCATTCCATTCCATTCCATTCCATTCCATTCCATTCTACTCGGGTTGATTCCATTCTATTACATTCCATTCCATTCGATTCTATTCGATTCCAATCGATTCCATTCGATTCCATTCCATTCCATTCCATTCAATTGAATTCCATTCCATTCCATTCCATTCCATTCCATTCCATTCCATTGAATCCCATTCCATTCCATTCCATTCCATTCCATTCCATTCCATTCCATTCCATTCCATTCCATTGAATTCCGTTCCATTCCATTCCATTCCATTCCATTCCATTCCATTGAATTCCATTACATTGAATTCCATTCCATTCCATTCCATTCCATGGAATTCCATTCCATTCCGTTCCGTTCCATTCCGTTCCGTTCCGTACCGTTCCATTCCATTCCATTCCATTCCATTGAATTCCGTTCCATTCCATGGAATTCCATTCCATTCCGTTCCATTCCATTGAATTCCATTCCATTCCATTCCATTAGATTCCATTCCATTCCATTGAATTCCATTCCATTCCATTAGATTCCATTCCATTCCATTCCATTCCATTCCATTGAATTCCATTCCATTGAATTCCATTCCATTCCATTGAATTCCATTCCAATCCATTCCATTCCATTGAATTCCGTTCCATTCCATTCCATTCCGTTCCATTCCATTTGTATTCCATTCCATTCCATTCCATTCCATTCCATTCTACTCGGGTTGATTCCATTCTATTCCATTCCATTCCATTCGATTCCATTCGATTCCATTCGATTCCATTCCATTCCATTCAATTCCATTGAATTCCATTCCATTCCATTCCATTCCATCCCATTCCATTGAATTCCATTCCATTCCATTCCATTCCATGGAATTCCATTCCATTCCATTGAATTCCATTCCATTCCATTCCGTTCCATTCCATTATGTTCCATTCCATTCCATTCCATTCCATTCCATTCCATTCCGTTCCGTTCCATTCCGTTCCATTCCGTTCCATTCCATTGAATTCCGATCCATTGCATTGAATTCCTTTCCATTCCATTCCATTCCTTTCCGTTCCGTTCCGTTCCGTTCTACTCGGGTTGATTCCATTCTATTCCATTCCATTCCATTCGATTCCATTCGATTCCATTCGATTCCATTCGATTCCATTCCATTCCATTCCATTCCATTCCATTCCATTCCATTCCATTGAATTCCTTTCCATTCCATTGAATTCCATTCCATTCCATTCCATTCGATTCCATTCGATTCCATTGAATTCCATTCCATTCCATTCCTTTCCATTCCATTCCATTCCATTCCATTCCATTCCATTCCATTGAATTCCATTGAATTCCATTCCAATGAATTCCATTCCATTCCATTCCATTCCATTCCATTCCATTCCATAGAATTAATTTCCATTCCATTCCATTCCATTCCATTCCATTCCATTCCATTCCATCGAATTCCATTCCATTCCATTCCATTCCATTCCATTCCATTCCATTGAATTCCATTCCATTGAATTCCATTCCATTCCATTGAATTCCATTCCAATCCATTCCATTCCATTGAATTCCGTTCCATTCCATTCCATTCCGTTCCATTCCATTTGAATTCCATTCCATTCCATTCCATTCCATTCCATTCTACTCGGGTTGATTCCATTCTATTCCATTCCATTCCATTCCATTCCATTCGATTCCATTCGATCCCATTCCATTCCATTCAATTCCATTGAATTCCATTCCATTCCATTCCATTCCATCCCATTCCATTGAATTCCATTCCATTCCATTCCATTCCATGGAATTCCATTCCATTCCATTGACTTCCATTCCATTCCATTCCGTTCCATTCCATTATGTTCCATTCCATTCCATTCCATTCCATTCAATTCCATTCCGTTCCGTTCCATTCCGTTCCATTCCGTTCCATTCCATTGAATTCTGATCCATTGCATTGAATTCCTTTCCATTCCATTCCATTCCTTTCCGTTCCGTTCCGTTCCCTTCTACTCGGGTTGATTCCATTCTATTCCATTCCATTCCATTCGATTCCATTCGATTCCATTCGATTCCATTCGATTCCATTCGATTCCATTCCATTCCATTCCATTCCATTCCATTCCATTCCATTGAATTCCTTTCCATTCCATTGAATTCCATTCCATTCCATTCCATTCCATTCCATTCGATTCCATTGAATTCCATTCCATTCCATTCCTTTCCATTCCATTGAATTCCATTCCATTCCATTCCATTCCATTCCATTCGATTCCATTGAATTCCATTCCATTCCATTCCTTTCCATTCCATTCCATTCCATTCCATTCCATTCCATTCCATTGAATTCCATTGAATTCCATTCCAATGAATTCCATTCCATTCCATTCCATTCCATTCCATTCCATTCCATTGAATTAATTTCCATTCCATTCCATTCCATTCCATTCCATTCTATTCCATCGAATTCCATTCCATTCCATTCCATTCCATTCCATTCCATTCCATTCCATTCCATTCCATTCCATTCTACTCGGGTTGATTCCATTCTATTTCATTCCATTCCATTCGATTCCATTCGATTCCATTCCATTCCATTCCATTCCATTCCATTCAATTGAATTCCATTCCATTCCATTCCATTCCATTCCATTCCATTCCGTTCCATTCCATTCCATCGAATTCCATTCCATTCCATTCCATTCCATTCCATTCCATTGAATTCCATTCCATTCCATTCCGTTCCGTTCCGTTCCGCTCCGTTTCGTTCCGTTCCGTTCCGTTCCATTCCATTCCATTCCATTCCATTGAATTCCGTTCCATTCCATTGAATTCCATTCCATTTCGTTCCATTCCATTGAATTCTGTTCCGTTCCGTTCCATTCCGTTCCGTTCCATTCCATTCCATTCCGTTCCTTTCCGTTCTACTCGGGTTGATTCCATTCTATTCCATTCCATTCCATTCGATTCCATTCGATTCCATTCGAATCCATTCGATTCCATTCGATTCCATTCGATTCCATTCCATTCCATTGAATTCCATTCCATTCCATTCCATTCCATTGAATTCCGTTCCATTCCATTCAATTCCATTCCATTCCATTCCTTTCCGTTCCGTTCCGTTCCGTTCCGTTCCGTTCCTTTCTACTCGGGTTGTTTCCATTCTATTCCATTCCATTCCATTCGATTCCATTCTATTCCATTCGATTCCATTCGATTCAATTCGATTCCATTCCATTCCATTCCATTCCATTCCATTGAATTCCATTCCATTCCATTCCGTTCCATTCCATTCCGTTCCATTCCATTCCATTCCATTCCATTCCATTACATTACATTCCCTTCCATTCCGTTCCATTCCGTTCCATTCCATTGAATTCCGATCCATTGCATGGAATTCCGTTCCATTCCATTCCATTCCTTTCCGTTCCGTTCCGTTCCGTTCGGTTCCGTTCTACTCGGATTGATTCCATTCTATTCCATTCCATTCCATTCGATTCCATTCGATTCCATTCGATTCCATTCGACTCCATTCCATTCCATTCCATTCCATTCCATTCCATTCCATTCCATTGAACTCCATTCCATTCCATTCAATTCCATTCCATTCCATTCCATTGAATTCCATTCCATTCCATTCCATTCCATTGAATTCTGTTCCATTCCATTCCATTCCATTCCATTCCGTTCTACTCGGGTTGATTCCATTCTATTCCATTCCGTTCCGTTCCGTTCCGTTCCGTTCCGTTCCATTCCACTCGGGTTGATTCCATTCTATTCTATTCCATTCCATTCCATTACACTCGATTCCATTAGATTCCATTCGATTCCATTCGATTCCATTCGATTCCATTCCATTCCATTGAATTCCATTCCATTCCATTGAATTCCGTTCCATTCCATTCAATTCCATTCCATTCCATTCCATTCCATTCCATTTGAATTCCATTCCATTCCATTCCATTCCATTCCATTCCATTCCATTCCATTCCATTCCATTCCATTCTACTCGGGTTGATTCCATTCTATTACATTCCATTCCATTCGATTCCATTCGATTCCAATCGATTCCATTCGATTCCATTCCATTCCATTCCATTCAATTGAATTCCATTCCATTCCATTGAATTCCATTCCATTCCATTCCGTTCCATTCCGTTCCGTTCCGTACCGTTCCATTCCATTCCATTCCATTCCATTGAATTCCGTTCCATTCCATTCAATTCCATTCCATTCCATTCCTTTCCGTTCCGTTCCGTTCCGTTCCGTTCCGTTCCGTTCTACTCGGGTTGTTTCCATTCTATTCCATTCCATTCCATTCGATTCCATTCTATTCCATTCGATTCCATTCGATTCAATTCGATTCCATTCCATTCCATTCCATTCCATTCCATTCCATTCCATTCCATTGAATTCCATTCCATTCCATTCCGTTCCATTCCATTCCGTTCCATTCCATTCCATTCCATTCCATTCCATTCCATTACATTCCCTTCCATTCCGTTCCATTCCGTTCCATTCCATTGAATTCCGATCCATTGCATGGAATTCCGTTCCATTCCATTCCATTCCTTTCCGTTCCGTTCCGTTCCGTTCGGTTCCGTTCTACTCGGATTGATTCCATTCTATTCCATTCCATTCCATTCGATTCCATTCGATTCCATTCGATTCCATTCGACTCCATTCCATTCCATTCCATTCCATTCCATTCCATTCCATTCCATTCCATTCCATTCCATTCCATTCCATTCCATTCCATTGAACTCCATTCCATTCCATTCAATTCCATTCCATTCCATTCCATTGAATTCCATTCCATTCCATTCCATTCCATTGAATTCTGTTCCATTCCATTCCATTCCATTCCATTCCGTTCTACTCGGGTTGATTCCATTCTATTCCATTCCGTTCCGTTCCGTTCCGTTCCGTTCCGTTCCATTCCACTCGGGTTGATTCCATTCTATTCTATTCCATTCCATTCCATTCCACTCGATTCCATTAGATTCCATTCGATTCCATTCGATTCCATTCGATTCCATTCCATTCCATTGAATTCCATTCCATTCCATTGAATTCCGTTCCATTCCATTCAATTCCATTCCATTCCATTCCATTCCATTCCATTTGAATTCCATTCCATTCCATTCCATTCCATTCCATTCCATTCCATTCCATTCCATTCCATTCCATTCTACTCGGGTTGATTCCATTCTATTACATTCCATTCCATTCGATTCCATTCGATTCCAATCGATTCCATTCGATTCCATTCCATTCCATTCCATTCAATTGAATTCCATTCCATTCCGTTGAATTCCATTCCATTCCATTCCATTGAATTCCATTCCATTCAATTCCATTCCATTCCATTCCATTCCATTCCATTCCATTCCATTCCATTGAATTCCGTTCCATTCCATTCCATTCCATTCCATTCCATTCCATTGAATTCCATTACATTGAATTCCATTCCATTCCATTCCATTCCATGGAATTCCATTCCATTCCATTCCATTCCATTCCGTTCCATTCCATTCCGTTCCATTCCATTCCATTCCGTTCCGTTCCATTCCGTTCCATTCCGTTCCATTCCATTGAATTCCGTTCCATTGCATTGAATTCCGTTCCATTCCATTCAATTCCTTTCCGTTCCGTTCCGTTCCGTTCCGTTCCGTTCCGTTCTACTAGGGTTGATTCCATTCTATTCCATTCCATTCCATTCGATTCCATTCTATTCCATTCGATTCCATTCGATTCAATTCGATTCCATTCCATTCCATTCCATTCCATTCCATTCCATTGAATTCCATTCCATTCCATTCCATTGAATTCCATTCCATTCCATTCCATTGAATTCCATTCCATTCCATTGAATTCCATTCCATTCCATTCCATTCGATTCCATTCCATTCCATTGAATTCCATTCCATTCCATTCCATTCCATTCCATTCCATTCCATTGAATTCCATTCCATTGAATTCCATTCCATTCCATTGAATTCCATTCCAATCCATTCCATTCCATTGAATTCCGTTCCATTCCATTCCATTCCGTTCCATTCCATTTGAATTCCATTCCATTCCATTCCATTCCATTCCATTCTACTCGGGTTGATTCCATTCTATTCCATTCCATTCCATTCCATTCCATTCGATTCCATTCGATTCCATTCCATTCCATTCAATTCCATTGAATTCCATTTCATTCCATTCCATTCCATCCCATTCCATTGAATTCCATTCCATTCCATTCCATTCCATGGAATTCCATTCCTTTCCATTGACTTCCATTCCATTCCATTCCGTTCCATTCCATTATGTTCCATTCCATTCCATTCCATTCCATTCAATTCCATTCCGTTCCGTTCCATTCCGTTCCATTCCGTTCCATTCCATTGAATTCTGATCCATTGCATTGAATTCCTTTCCATTCCATTCCATTCCTTTCCGTTCCGTTCCGTTCCCTTCTACTCGGGTTGATTCCATTCTATTCCATTCCATTCCATTCGATTCCATTCGATTCCATTCGATTCCATTCGATTCCATTCGATTCCATTCCATTCCATTCCATTCCATTCCATTCCATTCCATTGAATTCCTTTCCATTCCATTGAATTCCATTCCATTCCATTCCATTCCATTCCATTCGATTCCATTGAATTCCATTCCATTCCATTCCTTTCCATTCCATTGAATTCCATTCCATTCCATTCCATTCCATTCCATTCGATTCCATTGAATTCCATTCCATTCCATTCCTTTCCATTCCATTCCATTCCATTCCATTCCATTCCATTCCATTGAATTCCATTGAATTCCATTCCAATGAATTCCATTCCATTCCATTCCATTCCATTCCATTCCATTCCATTGAATTAATTTCCATTCCATTCCATTCCATTCCATTCCATTCTATTCCATCGAATTCCATTCCATTCCATTCCATTCCATTCCATTCCATTCCATTCCATTCCATTCCATTCCATTCCATTCTACTCGGGTTGATTCCATTCTATTTCATTCCATTCCATTCGATTCCATTCGATTCCATTCCATTCCATTCCATTCCATTCCATTCAATTGAATTCCATTCCATTCCATTCCATTCCATTCCATTCCATTCCGTTCCATTCCATTCCATCGAATTCCATTCCATTCCATTCCATTCCATTCCATTCCATTGAATTCCATTCCATTCCATTCCGTTCCGTTCCGTTCCGCTCCGTTTCGTTCCGTTCCGTTCCGTTCCATTCCATTCCATTCCATTCCATTGAATTCCGTTCCATTCCATTGAATTCCATTCCATTTCGTTCCATTCCATTGAATTCTGTTCCGTTCCGTTCCATTCCGTTCCGTTCCATTCCATTCCATTCCGTTCCTTTCCGTTCTACTCGGGTTGATTCCATTCTATTCCATTCCATTCCATTCGATTCCATTCGATTCCATTCGAATCCATTCGATTCCATTCGATTCCATTCGATTCCATTCCATTCCATTGAATTCCATTCCATTCCATTCCATTCCATTGAATTCCGTTCCATTCCATTCAATTCCATTCCATTCCATTCCTTTCCGTTCCGTTCCGTTCCGTTCCGTTCCGTTCCTTTCTACTCGGGTTGTTTCCATTCTATTCCATTCCATTCCATTCGATTCCATTCTATTCCATTCGATTCCATTCGATTCAATTCGATTCCATTCCATTCCATTCCATTCCATTCCATTGAATTCCATTCCATTCCATTCCGTTCCATTCCATTCCGTTCCATTCCATTCCATTCCATTCCATTCCATTACATTACATTCCCTTCCATTCCGTTCCATTCCGTTCCATTCCATTGAATTCCGATCCATTGCATGGAATTCCGTTCCATTCCATTCCATTCCTTTCCGTTCCGTTCCGTTCCGTTCGGTTCCGTTCTACTCGGATTGATTCCATTCTATTCCATTCCATTCCATTCGATTCCATTCGATTCCATTCGATTCCATTCGACTCCATTCCATTCCATTCCATTCCATTCCATTCCATTCCATTCCATTGAACTCCATTCCATTCCATTCAATTCCATTCCATTCCATTCCATTGAATTCCATTCCATTCCATTCCATTCCATTGAATTCTGTTCCATTCCATTCCATTCCATTCCATTCCGTTCTACTCGGGTTGATTCCATTCTATTCCATTCCGTTCCGTTCCGTTCCGTTCCGTTCCGTTCCATTCCACTCGGGTTGATTCCATTCTATTCTATTCCATTCCATTCCATTACACTCGATTCCATTAGATTCCATTCGATTCCATTCGATTCCATTCGATTCCATTCCATTCCATTGAATTCCATTCCATTCCATTGAATTCCGTTCCATTCCATTCAATTCCATTCCATTCCATTCCATTCCATTCCATTTGAATTCCATTCCATTCCATTCCATTCCATTCCATTCCATTCCATTCCATTCCATTCCATTCCATTCTACTCGGGTTGATTCCATTCTATTACATTCCATTCCATTCGATTCCATTCGATTCCAATCGATTCCATTCGATTCCATTCCATTCCATTCCATTCAATTGAATTCCATTCCATTCCATTGAATTCCATTCCATTCCATTCCGTTCCATTCCGTTCCGTTCCGTACCGTTCCATTCCATTCCATTCCATTCCATTGAATTCCGTTCCATTCCATTCAATTCCATTCCATTCCATTCCTTTCCGTTCCGTTCCGTTCCGTTCCGTTCCGTTCCGTTCTACTCGGGTTGTTTCCATTCTATTCCATTCCATTCCATTCGATTCCATTCTATTCCATTCGATTCCATTCGATTCAATTCGATTCCATTCCATTCCATTCCATTCCATTCCATTCCATTCCATTCCATTGAATTCCATTCCATTCCATTCCGTTCCATTCCATTCCGTTCCATTCCATTCCATTCCATTCCATTCCATTACATTACATTCCCTTCCATTCCGTTCCATTCCGTTCCATTCCATTGAATTCCGATCCATTGCATGGAATTCCGTTCCATTCCATTCCATTCCTTTCCGTTCCGTTCCGTTCCGTTCGGTTCCGTTCTACTCGGATTGATTCCATTCTATTCCATTCCATTCCATTCGATTCCATTCGATTCCATTCGATTCCATTCGACTCCATTCCATTCCATTCCATTCCATTCCATTCCATTCCATTCCATTCCATTCCATTCCATTCCATTCCATTCCATTGAACTCCATTCCATTCCATTCAATTCCATTCCATTCCATTCCATTGAATTCCATTCCATTCCATTCCATTCCATTGAATTCTGTTCCATTCCATTCCATTCCATTCCATTCCGTTCTACTCGGGTTGATTCCATTCTATTCCATTCCGTTCCGTTCCGTTCCGTTCCGTTCCGTTCCATTCCACTCGGGTTGATTCCATTCTATTCTATTCCATTCCATTCCATTCCACTCGATTCCATTAGATTCCATTCGATTCCATTCGATTCCATTCGATTCCATTCCATTCCATTGAATTCCATTCCATTCCATTGAATTCCGTTCCATTCCATTCAATTCCATTCCATTCCATTCCATTCCATTCCATTTGAATTCCATTCCATTCCATTCCATTCCATTCCATTCCATTCCATTCCATTCCATTCCATTCCATTCCATTCTACTCGGGTTGATTCCATTCTATTACATTCCATTCCATTCGATTCCATTCGATTCCAATCGATTCCATTCGATTCCATTCCATTCCATTCCATTCAATTGAATTCCATTCCATTCCGTTGAATTCCATTCCATTCCATTCCATTGAATTCCATTCCATTCCATTCCATTCCATTCCATTCCATTCCATTCCATTCCATTCCATTGAATTCCGTTCCATTCCATTCCATTCCATTCCATTCCATTCCATTGAATTCCATTACATTGAATTCCATTCCATTCCATTCCATTCCATGGAATTCCATTCCATTCCATTCCGTTCCATTCCGTTCCGTTCCGTACCGTTCCATTCCATTCCATTCCATTCCATTGAATTCCGTTCCATTCCATTGAATTCCATTCCATTCCGTTCCATTCCATTGAATTCCGTTCCGTTCCGTTCCGTTCCGTTCCGTTCCATTCCGTTCCATTCCGTTCCATTCCGTTCTACTCGGGTTGATTCCATTCTATTCCATTCCATTCCACTCGATTCCATTCCATTCGATTCCATTCCATTCCATTCCATTCCGTTCTACTCGGGTTCATTCCATTCCATTCCTTTCCGTTCCGTTCCGTTCCGTTCCGTTCCGTTCCGTTCTACTCGGGTTGTTTCCATTCTATTCCATTCCATTCCATTCCATTCCATTCTATTCCATTCGATTCCATTCGATTCAATTCGATTCCATTCCATTCCATTCCATTCCATTCCATTCCATTCCATTCCATTGAATTCCATTCCACTCCATTCCGTTCCATTCCATTCCGTTCCATTCCATTCCATTCCATTCCATTCCATTCCATTCCATTCCATTCCATTCCATTGAATTCCGTTCCATTCCATTGAATTCCATTCCATTCCGTTCCATTCCATTGAATTCCGTTCCGTTCTGTTCCGTTCCGTTCCGTTCCATTCCGTTCCATTCCGTTCTACTCGGGTTGATTCCATTCTATTCCATTCCATTCCACTCGATTCCATTCCATTCGATTCCATTCCATTCCATTCCATTCCGTTCTACTCGGGTTCATTCCATTCCATTCCTTTCCGTTCCGTTCCGTTCCGTTCTACTCGGGTTGATTCCATTCTATTCCATTCCATTCCATTCGATTCCATTCTATTCCATTCGATTCCATTCTATTCAATTCGATTCCATTCCATTCCATTCCATTCCATTCCATTCCATTGAATTCCATTCCATTCCATTCCGTTCCATTCCATTCCGTTCCATTCCATTCCATTCCATTCCATTCCATTCCATTGAATTCCATTCCATTCCATTCCATTCCATTCAATTCTGTTCCATTCAATTCCATTCCATTCCATTCCGTTCTACTCGGGTTGATTCCATTCTATTCCATTCCGTTCCGTTCCGTTCCGTTCCGTTCCTTTCCGTTCCATTCCATTCCACTCGGGTTGGTTCCATTCTATTCCATTCCATTGCATTCGATTCCATTCGATTCCATTCGATTCCATTCGATTCCATTCGATTCCATTCGATTCCATTCGATTCCATTCCATTCCATTGAATTCCGTTCCATTCCATTCCATTCCATTGAATTCCGTTCCATTCCATTCCATTCCATTCCATTCCATTCCATTCCATTCCATTTGAATTCCATTCCATTCCATTCCGTTCCATTCCATTCCATTCCATTCCATTCCATTCTACTCGGGTTGATTCCATTCTATTCCATTCCATTCCATTCGATTCCATTCGATTCCATTCGATTCCATTCGATTCCATTCCATTCCATTCCATTCCATTCCATTGAATTCCATACCATTGAATTCCATTCCATTCCATTCCATTCCATCGAATTCCATTCCAGTCCGTTCCATTCCGTTCCGTTCCGTTCCGTTCCGTTCCATTCCATTCCATTCCATTCCATGGAATTCCATTCCATTCCATTCCATTCCATTCCGTTCCATTCCATTCCGTTCCATTCCATTCCATTCCATTCCATTCCGTTCCGTTCCATTCCGTTCCATTCCGTTCCATTCCATTGAATTCCGTTCCATTGCATTGAATTCCGTTCCATTCCATTCCATTCCTTTCCGTTCCGTTCCGTTCCGTTCCGTTCCGTTCCGTTCTACTTGGGTTGATTCCATTCTATTCCATTCCATTCCATTCGATTCCATTCGATTCCATTCGATTCCATTCCATTCCATTCCATACAATTGAATTCCATTCCATTCCATTCCATTCCATTCCATTCCATTCCGTTCCATTCCATTCCATCGAATTCCATTCCATTCCATTCCATTCCATTCCATTCCATTGAATTCCATTCCATTCCGTTCCGTTCCGTTCCGCTCCGTTTCGTTCCGTTCCGTTCCGTTCCATTCCATTCCATTCCATTCCATTGAATTCCGTTCCATTCCATTGAATTCCATTCCATTTCGTTCCATTCCATTGAATTCTGTTCCGTTCCGTTCCATTCCGTTCCGTTCCATTCCATTCCATTCCGTTCCTTTCCGTTCTACTCGGGTTGATTCCATTCTATTCCATTCCATTCCATTCGATTCCATTCGATTCCATTCGAATCCATTCGATTCCATTCGATTCCATTCGATTCCATTCCATTCCATTGAATTCCATTCCATTCCATTCCATTCCATTGAATTCCGTTCCATTCCATTCAATTCCATTCCATTCCATTCCTTTCCGTTCCGTTCCGTTCCGTTCCGTTCCGTTCTACTCGGGTTGTTTCCATTCTATTCCATTCCATTCCATTCGATTCCATTCTATTCCTTTCGATTCCATTCGATTCAATTCGATTCCATTCCATTCCATTCCATTCCATTCCATTCCATTCCATTGAATTCCATTCCATTCCATTCCGTTCCATTCCATTCCGTTCCATTCCATTCCATTCCATTCCATTCCATTACATTACATTCCCTTCCATTCCGTTCCATTCCGTTCCATTCCATTGAATTCCGATCCATTGCATGGAATTCCGTTCCATTCCATTCCATTCCTTTCCGTTCCGTTCCGTTCCGTTCGGTTCCGTTCTACTCGGATTGATTCCATTCTATTCCATTCCATTCCATTCGATTCCATTCGATTCCATTCGATTCCATTCGACTCCATTCCATTCCATTCCATTCCATTCCATTCCATTCCATTCCATTCCATTCCATTCCATTCCATTGAACTCCATTCCATTCCATTCAATTCCATTCCATTCCATTCCATTGAATTCCATTCCATTCCATTCCATTCCATTGAATTCTGTTCCATTCCATTCCATTCCATTCCATTCCGTTCTACTCGGGTTGATTCCATTCTATTCCATTCCGTTCCGTTCCGTTCCGTTCCGTTCCGTTCCATTCCACTCGGGTTGATTCCATTCTATTCCATTCCATTCCATTCCATTCCACTCGATTCCATTAGATTCCATTCGATTCCATTCGATTCCATTCGATTCCATTCCATTCCATTGAATTCCATTCCATTCCATTCCATTTCATTGAATTCCGTTCCATTCCATTCAATTCCATTCCATTCCATTCCATTCCATTCCATTTGAATTCCATTCCATTCCATTCCATTCCATTCCATTCCATTCCATTCCATTCCATTCCATTCTACTCGGGTTGATTCCACTCTATTACATTCCATTCCATTCGATTCCATTCGATTCCAATCGATTCCATTCGATTCCATTCCATTCCATTCCATTCAATTGAATTCCATTCCATTCCATTCCATTCCATTCCATTCCATTCCATTGAATTCCATTCCATTCCATTCCATTCCATTCCATTCCATTCCATTCCATTCCATTCCATTCCATTGAATTCCGTTCCATTCCATTCCATTCCATTCCATTCCATTCCATTGAATTCCATTACATTGAATTCCATTCCATTCCATTCCATTCCATGGAATTCCATTCCATTCCGTTCCGTTCCATTCCGTTCCGTTCCGTACCGTTCCATTCCATTCCATTCCATTCCATTGAATTCCGTTCCATTCCATTGAATTCCATTCCATTCCGTTCCATTCCATTGAATTCCGTTCCGTTCCGTTCCGTTCCGTTCCATTCCGTTCCATTCCGTTCCATTCCGTTCTACTCGGGTTGATTCCATTCTATTCCATTCCATTCCACTCGATTCCATTCCATTCGATTCCATTCCATTCCATTCCATTCCGTTCTACTCGGGTTCATTCCATTCCATTCCTTTCCGTTCCGTTCCGTTCCGTTCCGTTCCGTTCTACTCGGGTTGTTTCCATTCTATTCCATTCCATTCCATTCGATTCCATTCTATTCCATTCGATTCCATTCGATTCAATTCGATTCCATTCCATTCCATTCCATTCCATTCCATTCCATTCCATTGAATTCCATTCCATTCCATTCCGTTCCATTCCATTCCGTTCCATTCCATTCCATTCCATTCCATTCCATTACATTACATTCCCTTCCATTCCGTTCCATTCCGTTCCATTCCATTGAATTCCGATCCATTGCATGGAATTCCGTTCCATTCCATTCCATTCCTTTCCGTTCCGTTCCGTTCCGTTCGGTTCCGTTCTACTCGGATTGATTCCATTCTATTCCATTCCATTCCATTCGATTCCATTCGATTCCATTCGATTCCATTCCATTCCATTCCATTGAACTCCATTCCATTCCATAACATTCCATTCCATTCCATTCCATTCCATTCCATTGAACTCCATTCCATTCCATTCAATTCCATTCCATTCCATTCCATTGAATTCCATTCCATTCCATTCCATTCCATTGAATTCTGTTCCATTCCATTCCATTCCATTCCATTCCGTTCTACTCGGGTTGATTCCATTCTATTCCATTCCGTTCCGTTCCGTTCCGTTCCGTTCCGTTCCATTCCACTCGGGTTGATTCCATTCTATTCTATTCCATTCCATTCCATTACACTCGATTCCATTAGATTCCATTCGATTCCATTCGATTCCATTCGATTCCATTCCATTCCATTGAATTCCATTCCATTCCATTGAATTCCGTTCCATTCCATTCAATTCCATTCCATTCCATTCCATTCCATTCCATTTGAATTCCATTCCATTCCATTCCATTCCATTCCATTCCATTCCATTCCATTCCATTCCATTCCATTCCATTCCATTCTACTCGGGTTGATTCCATTCTATTACATTCCATTCCATTCGATTCCATTCGATTCCAATCGATTCCATTCGATTCCATCCCATTCCATTCCATTCAATTGAATTCCATTCCATTCCATTGAATTCCATTCCATTCCATTCCATTGAATTCCATTCCATTCCATTCCATTCCATTCCATTCCATTCCATTCCATTCCATTCCATTGAATTCCGTTCCATTCCATTCCATTCCACTCCATTCCATTCCATTGAATTCCATTACATTGAATTCCATTCCATTCCATTCCATTCCATGGAATTCCATTCCATTCCATTCCGTTCCATTCCGTTCCGTTCCGTACCGTTCCATTCCATTCCATTCCATTCCATTGAATTCCGTTCCATTCCATTCAATTCCATTCCATTCCATTCCTTTCCGTTCCGTTCCGTTCCGTTCCGTTCCGTTCCGTTCTACTCGGGTTGTTTCCATTCTATTCCATTCCATTCCATTCGATTCCATTCTATTCCATTCGATTCCATTCGATTCAATTCGATTCCATTCCATTCCATTCCATTCCATTCCATTCCATTCCATTCCATTCCATTCCATTGAATTCCATTCCATTCCATTCCGTTCCATTCCATTCCGTTCCATTCCATTCCATTCCATTCCATTCCATTACATTACATTCCCTTCCATTCCGTTCCATTCCGTTCCATTCCATTGAATTCCGATCCATTGCATGGAATTCCGTTCCATTCCATTCCATTCCTTTCCGTTCCGTTCCGTTCCGTTCGGTTCCGTTCTACTCGGATTGATTCCATTCTATTCCATTCCATTCCATTCGATTCCATTCGATTCCATTCGATTCCATTCGACTCCATTCCATTCCATTCCATTCCATTCCATTCCATTCCATTCCATTCCATTCCATTCCATTCCATTGAACTCCATTCCATTCCATTCAATTCCATTCCATTCCATTCCATTGAATTCCATTCCATTCCATTCCATTCCATTGAATTCTGTTCCATTCCATTCCATTCCATTCCATTCCGTTCTACTCGGGTTGATTCCATTCTATTCCATTCCGTTCCGTTCCGTTCCGTTCCGTTCCGTTCCATTCCACTCGGGTTGATTCCATTCTATTCTATTCCATTCCATTCCATTCCACTCGATTCCATTAGATTCCATTCGATTCCATTCGATTCCATTCGATTCCATTCCATTCCATTGAATTCCATTCCATTCCATTGAATTCCGTTCCATTCCATTCAATTCCATTCCATTCCATTCCATTCCATTCCATTTGAATTCCATTCCATTCCATTCCATTCCATTCCATTCCATTCCATTCCATTCCATTCCATTCCATTCCATTCTACTCGGGTTGATTCCATTCTATTACATTCCATTCCATTCGATTCCATTCGATTCCAATCGATTCCATTCGATTCCATTCCATTCCATTCCATTCAATTGAATTCCATTCCATTCCGTTGAATTCCATTCCATTCCATTCCATTGAATTCCATTCCATTCCATTCCATTCCATTCCATTCCATTCCATTCCATTCCATTCCATTGAATTCCGTTCCATTCCATTCCATTCCATTCCATTCCATTCCATTGAATTCCATTACATTGAATTCCATTCCATTCCATTCCATTCCATGGAATTCCATTCCATTCCATTCCGTTCCATTCCGTTCCGTTCCGTACCGTTCCATTCCATTCCATTCCATTCCATTGAATTCCGTTCCATTCCATTGAATTCCATTCCATTCCGTTCCATTCCATTGAATTCCGTTCCGTTCCGTTCCGTTCCGTTCCGTTCCATTCCGTTCCATTCCGTTCCATTCCGTTCTACTCGGGTTGATTCCATTCTATTCCATTCCATTCCACTCGATTCCATTCCATTCGATTCCATTCCATTCCATTCCATTCCGTTCTACTCGGGTTCATTCCATTCCATTCCTTTCCGTTCCGTTCCGTTCCGTTCCGTTCCGTTCTACTCGGGTTGTTTCCATTCTATTCCATTCCATTCCATTCCATTCCATTCTATTCCATTCGATTCCATTCGATTCAATTCGATTCCATTCCATTCCATTCCATTCCATTCCATTCCATTCCATTGAATTCCATTCCATTCCATTCCGTTCCATTCCATTCCGTTCCATTCCATTCCATTCCATTCCATTCCATTCCATTCCATTACATTCCCTTCCTTTCCGTTCCATTCCGTTCCATTCCATTGAATTCCGATCCATTGCATGGAATTCCGTTCCATTCCATTCCATTCCTTTCCGTTCCGTTCCGTTCCGTTCGGTTCCGTTCTACTCGGATTGATTCCATTCTATTCCATTCCATTCCATTCGATTCCATTCGATTCCATTCGATTCCATTCGACTCCATTCCAATCCATTCCATTCCATTCCATTCCATTCCATTCCATTCCATTCCATTGAACTCCATTCCATTCCATTCAATTCCATTCCATTCCATTCCATTGAATTCCATTCCATTCCATTCCATTCCATTGAATTCTGTTCCATTCCATTCCATTCCATTCCATTCCGTTCTACTCGGGTTGATTCCATTCTATTCCATTCCGTTCCGTTCCGTTCCGTTCCGTTCCGTTCCATTCCACTCGGGTTGATTCCATTCTATTCCATTCCATTCCATTCCATTCCACTCGATTCCATTAGATTCCATTCGATTCCATTCGATTCCATTCGATTCCATTCCATTCCATTGAATTCCATTCCATTCCATTCCATTCCATTGAATTCCGTTCCATTCCATTCCATTCCATTCCATTCCATTCCATTCCATTCCATTTGAATTCCATTCCATTCCATTCCATTCCATTCCATTCCATTCCATTCCATTCCATTCCATTCTACTCGGGTTGATTCCATTCTATTACATTCCATTCCATTCGATTCCATTCGATTCCAATCAATTCCATTCGATTCCATTCCATTCCATTCCATTCAATTGAATTCCATTCCATTCCATTCCATTCCATTCCATTCCATTCCATTGAATCCCATTCCATTCCATTCCATTCCATTCCATTCCATTCCATTCCATTCCATTCCATTCCATTGAATTCCGTTCCATTCCATTCCATTCCATTCCATTCCATTCCATTGAATTCCATTACATTGAATTCCATTCCATTCCATTCCATTCCATGGAATTCCATTCCATTCCGTTCCGTTCCATTCCGTTCCGTTCCGTACCGTTCCATTCCATTCCATTCCATTCCATTGAATTCCGTTCCATTCCATGGAATTCCATTCCATTCCGTTCCATTCCATTGAATTCCATTCCATTCCATTCCATTAGATTCCATTCCATTCCATTGAATTCCATTCCATTCCATTAGATTCCATTCCATTCCATTCCATTCCATTCCATTGAATTCCATTCCATTGAATTCCATTCCATTCCATTGAATTCCATTCCAATCCATTCCATTCCATTGAATTCCGTTCCATTCCATTCCATTCCGTTCCATTCCATTTGTATTCCATTCCATTCCATTCCATTCCATTCCATTCTACTCGGGTTGATTCCATTCTATTCCATTCCATTCCATTCGATTCCATTCGATTCCATTCGATTCCATTCCATTCCATTCAATTCCATTGAATTCCATTCCATTCCATTCCATTCCATCCCATTCCATTGAATTCCATTCCATTCCATTCCATTCCATGGAATTCCATTCCATTCCATTGAATTCCATTCCATTCCATTCCGTTCCATTCCATTATGTTCCATTCCATTCCATTCCATTCCATTCCATTCCATTCCGTTCCGTTCCATTCCGTTCCATTCCGTTCCATTCCATTGAATTCCGATCCATTGCATTGAATTCCTTTCCATTCCATTCCATTCCTTTCCGTTCCGTTCCGTTCCGTTCTACTCGGGTTGATTCCATTCTATTCCATTCCATTCCATTCGATTCCATTCGATTCCATTCGATTCCATTCGATTCCATTCCATTCCATTCCATTCCATTCCATTCCATTCCATTCCATTGAATTCCTTTCCATTCCATTGAATTCCATTCCATTCCATTCCATTCGATTCCATTCGATTCCATTGAATTCCATTCCATTCCATTCCTTTCCATTCCATTCCATTCCATTCCATTCCATTCCATTCCATTGAATTCCATTGAATTCCATTCCAATGAATTCCATTCCATTCCATTCCATTCCATTCCATTCCATTCCATAGAATTAATTTCCATTCCATTCCATTCCATTCCATTCCATTCCATTCTATTCCATCGAATTCCATTCCATTCCATTCCATTCCATTCCATTCCATTCCATTCCATTCCATTCCATTCTACTCGGGTTGATTCCATTCTATTCCATTCCATTCCATTCGATTCCATTCGATTCCATTCGATTCCATTCCATTCCATTCCATACAATTGAATTCCATTCCATTCCATTCCATTCCATTCCATTCAATTCCGTTCCATTCCATTCCATCGAATTCCATTCCATTCCATTCCATTCCATTCCATTCCATTGAATTCCATTCCATTCCGTTCCGTTCCGTTCCGCTCCGTTTCGTTCCGTTCCGTTCCGTTCCATTCCATTCCATTCCATTCCATTGAATTCCGTTCCATTCCATTGAATTCCATTCCATTTCGTTCCATTCCATTGAATTCTGTTCCGTTCCGTTCCATTCCGTTCCGTTCCATTCCATTCCATTCCGTTCCTTTCCGTTCTACTCGGGTTGATTCCATTCTATTCCATTCCATTCCATTCGATTCCATTCGATTCCATTCGAATCCATTCGATTCCATTCGATTCCATTCGATTCCATTGAATTCCATTCCATTCCATTCCATTCCATTGAATTCCGTTCCATTCCATTCAATTCCATTCCATTCCATTCCTTTCCGTTCCGTTCCGTTCCGTTCCGTTCTACTCGGGTTGTTTCCATTCTATTCCATTCCATTCCATTCGATTCCATTCTATTCCATTCGATTCCATTCGATTCAATTCGATTCCATTCCATTCCATTCCATTCCATTCCATTCCATTCCATTGAATTCCATTCCATTCCATTCCGTTCCATTCCATTCCGTTCCATTCCATTCCATTCCATTCCATTCCATTACATTACATTCCCTTCCATTCCGTTCCATTCCGTTCCATTCCATTGAATTCCGATCCATTGCATGGAATTCCGTTCCATTCCATTCCATTCCTTCCCGTTCCGTTCCGTTCCGTTCGGTTCCGTTCTACTCGGATTGATTCCATTCTATTCCATTCCATTCCATTCGATTCCATTCGATTCCATTCGATTCCATTCGACTCCATTCCATTCCATTCCATTCCATTCCATTCCATTCCATTCCATTCCATTCCATTCCATTCCATTGAACTCCATTCCATTCCATTCAATTCCATTCCATTCCATTCCATTGAATTCCATTCCATTCCATTCCATTCCATTGAATTCTGTTCCATTCCATTCCATTCCATTCCATTCCGTTCTACTCGGGTTGATTCCATTCTATTCCATTCCGTTCCGTTCCGTTCCGTTCCGTTCCGTTCCATTCCACTCGGGTTGATTCCATTCTATTCCATTCCATTCCATTCCATTCCACTCGATTCCATTAGATTCCATTCGATTCCATTCGATTCCATTCGATTCCATTCCATTCCATTGAATTCCATTCCATTCCATTCCATTCCATTGAATTCCGTTCCATTCCATTCAATTCCATTCCATTCCATTCCATTCCATTCCATTTGAATTCCATTCCATTCCATTCCATTCCATTCCATTCCATTCCATTCCATTCCATTCCATTCTACTCGGGTTGATTCCATTCTATTACATTCCATTCCATTCGATTCCATTCGATTCCAATCGATTCGATTCGATTCCATTCCATTCCATTCCATTCAATTGAATTCCATTCCATTCCATTCCATTCCATTCCATTCCATTCCATTGAATTCCATTCCATTCCATTCCATTCCATTCCATTCCATTCCATTCCATTCCATTCCATTGAATTCCGTTCCATTCCATTCCATTCCATTCCATTCCATTCCATTGAATTCCATTACATTGAATTCCATTCCATTCCATTCCATTCCATGGAATTCCATTCCATTCCGTTCCGTTCCATTCCGTTCCGTTCCGTACCGTTCCATTCCATTCCATTCCATTCCATTGAATTCCGTTCCATTCCATTGAATTCCATTCCATTCCGTTCCATTCCATTGAATTCCGTTCCGTTCCGTTCCGTTCCGTTCCGTTCCGTTCCATTCCGTTCCATTCCGTTCCATTCCGTTCTACTCGGGTTGATTCCATTCTATTCCATTCCATTCCACTCGATTCCATTCCATTCGATTCCATTCCATTCCATTCCATTCCGTTCTACTCGGGTTCATTCCATTCCATTCCTTTCCGTTCCGTTCCGTTCCGTTCCGTTCCGTTCTACTCGGGTTGTTTCCATTCTATTCCATTCCATTCCATTCGATTCCATTCTATTCCATTCGATTCCATTCGATTCAATTCGATTCCATTCCATTCCATTCCATTCCATTCCATTCCATTCCATTGAATTCCATTCCATTCCATTCCGTTCCATTCCATTCCGTTCCATTCCATTCCATTCCATTCCATTCCATTACATTACATTCCCTTCCATTCCGTTCCATTCCATTGAATTCCGATCCATTGCATGGAATTCCGTTCCATTCCATTCCATTCCTTTCCGTTCCGTTCCGTTCCGTTCGGTTCCGTTCTACTCGGATTGATTCCATTCTATTCCATTCCATTCCATTCGATTCCATTCGATTCCATTCGATTCCATTCGACTCCATTCCATTCCATTCCATTCCATTCCATTCCATTCCATTCCATTCCATTCCATTGAACTCCATTCCATTCCATTCAATTCCATTCCATTCCATTCCATTGAATTCCATTCCATTCCATTCCATTCCATTGAATTCTGTTCCATTCCATTCCATTCCATTCCATTCCGTTCTACTCGGGTTGATTCCATTCTATTCCATTCCGTTCCGTTCCGTTCCGTTCCGTTCCGTTCCATTCCACTCGGGTTGATTCCATTCTATTCCATTCCATTCCATTCCATTCCACTCGATTCCATTAGATTCCATTCGATTCCATTCGATTCCATTCGATTCCATTCCATTCCATTGAATTCCATTCCATTCCATTCCATTCCATAGAATTCCGTTCCATTCCATTCCATTCCATTCCATTCCATTCCATTCCATTCCATTTGAATTCCATTCCATTCCATTCCATTCCATTCCATTCCATTCCATTCCATTCCATTCTACTCGGGTTGATTCCATTCTATTACATTCCATTCCATTCGATTCCATTCGATTCCAATCGATTCCATTCGATTCCATTCCATTCCATTCCATTCAATTGAATTCCATTCCATTCCATTCCATTCCATTCCATTCCATTCCATTCCATTGAATCCCATTCCATTCCATTCCATTCCATTCCATTCCATTCCATTCCATTCCATTCCATTGAATTCCGTTCCATTCCATTCCATTCCATTCCATTCCATTCCATTGAATTCCATTACATTGAATTCCATTCCATTCCATTCCATTCCATGGAATTCCATTCCATTCCGTTCCGTTCCATTCCGTTCCGTTCCGTACCGTTCCATTCCATTCCATTCCATTCCATTGAATTCCGTTCCATTCCATTGAATTCCATTCCATTCCGTTCCATTCCATTGAATTCCGTTCCGTTCCGTTCCGTTCCGTTCCGTTCCATTCCGTTCCATTCCGTTCCATTCCGTTCTACTCGGGTTGATTCCATTCTATTCCATTCCATTCCACTCGATTCCATTCCATTCGATTCCATTCCATTCCATTCCATTCCGTTCTACTCGGGTTCATTCCATTCCATTCCTTTCAGTTCCGTTCCGTTCCGTTCTACTCGGGTTGATTCCATTCTATTCCATTCCATTCCATTCGATTCCATTCTATTCCATTCGATTCCATTCTATTCAATTCGATTCCATTCCATTCCATTCCATTCCATTCCATTCCATTGAATTCCATTCCATTCCATTCCGTTCCATTCCATTCCGTTCCATTCCATTCCATTCCATTCCATTCCATTCCATTACGTTCCGTTCCATTCCGTTCCATTCCATTGAATTCCGATCCATTGCATTGAATTCCGTTCCATTCCATTCCATTCCTTTCCGTTCCGTTCCGTTCCATTCCGTTCCGTTCTACTCGGGTTGATTCCATTCTATTCCATTCCATTCCATTCGTTTCCAATCTATTCCATTCGATTCCATTCGATTCAATTCGATTCCATTCCATTCGATTCCATTCCATTCCATAGAATTCCATTCCATTCCATTCCATTCCATTGAATTCCGTTCCATTCCATTCCATTGCATTCCATTCCATTCCATTCCATTTGAATTCCATTCCATTCCATTCCATTCCATTCCATTCCATTCCATTCCATTCCATTCCATAGCATTCCATTCAATTCCATTCCTCTCGGGTTGATTCCATTCTATTCCATTCCATTCCATTCGATTCCATTCGATTCCATTCGATTCCATTCGATTCCATTCCATTCCATTCCATTCCATTCCATTCCATTCCATTCCATTGAATTCCATTCCATTCCATTGAATTCCATTCCATTCCATTCCATTCCATTGAATTCCGTTCCATTCAATTCCATTCCATTCCATTCCATTCCATTGAATTCCATTCCATTGAATTCCATTCCATTCCATTCCATTCCATTGAATTCCATTCCATTCCGTTCCGTTCCATTCCGTTCCGTTCCGTTTCGTTCCGTTCCGTTCCGTTCCGTTCCATTCCATTCCATTCCATTCCATTGAATTCCGTTCCATTCCATTGAATTCCATTCCATTCCGTTCCATTCCATTGAATTCTGTTCCGTTCCGTTCCGTTCCGTTCCGTTCCATTCCGTTCCATTCCGTTCCTTTCCGTTCTACTCGGGTTGATTCCATTCTATTCCATTCCATTCCATTCGATTCCATTCGATTCCATTCGAATCCATTCGATTCCATTCGATTCCATTCGATTCCATTCCATTCCATTGAATTCCATTCCATTCCATTCCATTCCATTGAATTCCGTTCCATTCCATTCAATTCCATTCCATTCCATTCCTTTCCATTCCGTTCCGTTCCGTTCCGTTCCGTTCTACTCGGTTTGATTCCATTCTATTCCATTCCGTTCCGTTCCATTCCATTCCGTTCCATTCCATTCCATTCCATTCCATTCCATTACGTTCCGTTCCATTCCGTTCCATTCCATTGAATTCCGATCCATTGCATTGAATTCCGTTCCATTCCATTCCATTCCTTTCCGTTCCGTTCCGTTCCGTTCCGTTCCGTTCTACTCGGGTTGATTCCATTCTATTCCATTCCATTCCATTCCATTCCAATCTATTCCATTCGATTCCATTCGATTCAATTCGATTCCATTCCATTCCATTCCATTCCATTCCATTGAATTCCATTCCATTCCATTCCGTTCCATTCCATTCCATTCCATTCCATTCCATTACGTTCCGTTCCATTCCGTTCCATTCCGTTCCATTCCATTGAATTCCGATCCATTGCATTGAATTCCGTTCCATTCCATTCCATTCCTTTCCGTTCCGTTCCGTTCCATTCCATTCCGTTCTACTCGGATTGATTCCATTCTATTCCATTCCATTCCATTCGATTCCATTCGATTCCATTCGATTCCATTCCATTCCATTCCATTCCATTCCATTCCATTCCATTCCATTCCATTCCATTGAACTCCATTCCATTCCATTCCATTCCATTCCATTCCATTCCATTGAATTCCATTCCATTTCATTCCATTCCATTGAATTCTGTTCCATTCAATTCCATTCCATTCCATTCCGTTCTACTCGGGTTGATTCCATTCTATTCCATTCCGTTCCGTTCCGTTCCGTTCCGTTCCGTTCCGTTCCGTTCCATTCCACTCGGGTTGATTCCATTCTATTCCATTCCATTCCATTCCATTCCATTCGATTCCATTCGATTCCATTCGATTCCATTTGATTCCATTCGATTCCATTCCATTCCATAGAATTCCATTCCATTCCATTCCATTCCATTGAATTCCGTTCCATTCCATTCCATTGCATTCCATTCCATTCCATTCCATTCCATACCATTCCATTCCATTCCATTCCATACCATTCCATTCCATTCCATTCCTCTCGGGTTGATTCCATTCTATTCCATTCCATTCCATTCGATTCCATTCGATTCCATTCGATTCCATTCGATTCCATTCCATTCCATTCCATTCCATTCCATTCCATTCCATTCCATTCCATTGAATTCCATTCCATTCCATTGAATTCCATTCCATTCCATTCCATTCCATTGAATTCCGTTCCATTCCATTCCATTCCATTCCATTCCACTCCATTGAATTCCATTCCATTGAATTCCATTCCATTCCATTCCATTCCATTGAATTCCATTCCATTGAATTCCGTTCCATTCCATTGAATTCCATTCCATTCCGTTCCATTCCATTGAATTCCGTTCCGTTCCGTTCCGTTCCGTTCCGTTCCGTTCCAGTCCGTTCCATTCCATTCCATTCCGTTCTACTCGGGTTGATTCCATTCTATTCCATTCCATTCCACTCGATTCCATTCCCTTCCATTCCATTCCATTCCATTCCATTCCGTTCTACTCGGGTTCATTCCATTCCATTCCGTTCCGTTCCATTCCTTTCTACTTGTGTTGATTTCATTCCATTCCATTCTATTCCATTGAATTCCATTCCATTCCATTCCATTCCATTCCATTCCATTCCATGGAATTCCATTCCATTCCATTCCATTCCATTCCATTCCATGGAATTCCATTCCATTCCATTCCATTCCATTCCATTCCATGGAATTCTATGGAATTCCATTCCATTCCATTCCATTCGATTCCATTCCATTCCATTGAATTCCATTCCATTCCATTCCATTCCATTCCATTCCATTGAATTCCATTCCATTCCATTCCATTCCATTCCATTCCGTTCCATTCCATTCCGTTCCATTCCATTCCATTCCATTCCATTCCTTTCCATTCCGTTCCGTTCCATTCCGTTCCATTCCGTTCCATTCCATTGAATTCCGTTCCATTGCATTGAATTCCGTTCCATTCCATTCCATTCCTTTCCGTTCCGTTCCGTTCCGTTCCTTTCCGTTCTACTCGGGTTGATTCCATTCTATTCCATTCCATTCCATTCTATTCCATTCTATTCCATTCGATTCCATTCGATTCAATTCGATTCCATTCCATTCCATTCCATTCCATTCCATTCCATTCCATTCCATTGAATTCCATTCCATTCCATTCCGTTCCATTCCATTCCGTTCCATTCCATTCCATTCCATTCCATTCCGTTCCATTACTTTCCGTTCCATTCCGTTCCATTCCATTGAATTCCGATCCATTGCATTGAATTCCCTTCCATTCCATTCCATTCCTTTCCGTTCCGTTCCGTTCCGTTCCGTTCTACTCGGATTGATTCCATTCTATTCCATTCCATTCCATTCGATTCCATTCGATTCCATTCGATTCCATTCCATTCCATTCCATTCCATTCCATTCCATTCCATTCCATTCCATTGAATTCCATTCCATTCCATTCCATTCCATTCCATTCCATTGAATTCCATTCCATTCCATTCCATTCCATTGAATTCTGTTCCATTCAATTCCATTCCATTCCATTCCGTTCTACTCGGGTTGATTCCATTCTATTCCATTCCGTTCCGTTCCGTTCCGTTCCGTTCCGTTCCATTCCACTCGTGTTGATTCCATTCGATTCCAATCGATTCCATTCGATTCCATTCGATTCCATTCGATTGCATTCCATTCCATTGAATTCCATTCCATTCCATTCCATTCCATTGAATTCCGTTCCATTCCATTCAATTCCATTCCATTCCATTCCATTCCATTCCATTCCATTCCATTCCATTGAATTCCATTCCATTCCGTTCCGTTCCGTTCCGTTCCGTTCCGTTCCGTTCCATTCCATTCCATTCCATTCCATTGAATTCCGTTCCATTCCATTGAATTCCATTCCATTCCGTTCCATTCCATTGAATTCCGTTCCGTTCCGTTCCGTTCCATTCCATTCCATTCCGTTCCATTCCGTTCTACTCGGGTTGATTCCATTCTATTCCATTCCATTCTATTCGATTCCATTCCATTCCATTCCATTCCGTTCTACTCGGGTTCATTCCATTCCATTCCGTTCCGTTCCGTTCCGTTCCGTTCCATTCCATTCCGTTCCATTCCATTGAATTCCGTTCCATTCCATTGAATTCCATTCCATTCCATTCCATTCCATTCCATTCCATTAAATTCGATTCCATTCGATTCGATTCGATTCTATTCCATTCCATTCCATTCCATTCCATTCCATTCGATTCCATTCGATTCGATTCGATTCCATTCCATTCCATTCCATTCCATTCCATTCGATTCCATTCCATTCCATTTCACTCCATTCCGTTCCGTTCCGTTCCGTTCCGTTCCGTTCCGTTCCGTTCTGTTCCGTTCTACTCGGGTTCGTTCCATTCCATTCCATTCCATTCCATTCCATTCCGTTCTACTCGGGTTTATCATTCCATTCCATTCCGTTGCGTTCCGTTCCTTTCCGTTCCATTCCATTCCATTCCATTCCATTCCATTCCATTCCATTCGGTTCCATTCGATTCCATTCCATTCCATTTCACTCCGTTCCGTTCCGTTCCGTTCCGTTCCATTCAGTTCAGTTCCGTTCTATTCGGGTTCGTTCCATTCCGTTCCATTCCATTCCATTCCGCTCTACTCGGGTTGATTCCATTCTATTCCAATCCATTCCATTCTATTCCATTCGATTCCATTCGATTCCATTCCATTCCATTCCATTCCATTCCATTCCATTCCATTCTATTCCATTGAATTCCATTCCGTTCCACTCCATTCCATTCCGTTCTGCTCGGGTTGATTTCATTCCATTCCATTCCTTTCAGTTCCGTTCCATTCCGTTCCGTTCCGTTGCGTTGCGTTCCATTCCGTTCCGCTCCGTTCCATTCCGTTCCGTTCCATTCCGTTCCATTCCATTCCATTCCATTCCATTCCATTCCGTTCTACTCGGGTTGATTCCATTCTATTCCATTACATTCCATTCGATTCCATTCAAGTCCATTCGATTCCATTCCATTCCATTCCATTCCATTCCATTCTATTCCATTGAATTCCATTCCATTCCTTCCATTCCGTTCCATTCCATTCCATTCCATTCCATTCCATTCCATTCCAATCGATTCCATTCGATTCCATTCGATTCCATTCCATTCCATTCCATTCCATTCCATTCCATTACATTCCATTCTATTCCATTGAATTCCATTCCATTCCATTCCATTCCGTTCTACTCGGATTCATTCCATTCCATTCCGTTCCGTTCCGTTCCGTTCCGTTCCATTCCTTTCTACTTGTGTTGATTCCATTCCATTCCATTCTATTCCATTGAATTCCATTCCATAGAATTCCATTCCATTCCATTCCATTCCATTCCATTTCATTGAATTCCATTCCATTCCATTCCATTCCATTCCATTCCATTCCATTCCATTCTATTCCATTCAATTGAATTCCTTTCCATTCCATTCCATTCGATTCCACTCCATTCCATTGAATTCCATTCGATTCCATTCCATTCCATTCCATTCCATTCCATTGAATTCCATTGAATTCCATTCCATTGAATTCCATTCCATTCCATCGAATTCCATTCCATTCCATTCCATTCCATTCCTTTCCATTCCATTCCGTTCCATTCCATTCCATTCCTTTCCATTCCATTCCGTTCCGTTCCATTCCGTTCCATTCCGTTCCATTCCATTGAATTCCGTTCCATTGCATTGAATTCCGTTCCATTCCATTCCATTCCTTTCCGTTCCATTCCATTCCGTTCCGTTCCGTTCCGTTCCGTTCTACTCGGGTTGATTCCATTCTATTCCATTCCATTCCATTCGATTCCATTCTATTCCATTCGATTCCATTCGATTCAATTCGATTCCATTCCATTCCATTCCATTCCATTCCATTCCATTCCATTGAATTCCATTCGATTCCATTCCGTTCCATTCCATTCCGTTCCATTCCATTCCATTCCATTCCATTCCATTCCATTCCATTCCATTCCATTCCATTCCATTACTTTCCGTTCCATTCCGTTCCATTCCGTTCCATTCCATTGAATTCCGATCCATTGCATTGAATTCCGTTCCATTCCATTCCATTCCATTCCTTTCCGTTCCGCTCCGTTCCGTTCCGTTCCGTTCCGTTCTACTCGGATTGATTCCATTCTATTCCATTCCATTCCATTCCATTCCATTCGATTCCATTCGATTCCATTCGATTCCATTCCATTCCATTCCATTCCATTCCATTCCATTCCATTCCATTCCATTCCATTCCATTCCATTCCATTCCATTCCATTCCATTGAATTCCATTCCATTCCATTCCATTCCATTGAATTCTGTTCCATTCAATTCCATTCCATTCCATTCCGTTCTACTCGGGTTGATTCCATTCTATTCCATTCCGTTCCGTTCCGTTCCGTTCCGTTCCTTTCCGTTCCATTCCATTCCACTCGGGTTGGTTCCATTCTATTCCAATCCATTCCATTCGATTCCATTCGATACCATTCGATTCCATTCGATTCCATTCGATTCCATTCCATTCCATTGAATTCCGTTCCATTCCATTCCATTCCATTGAATTCCGTTCCATTCCATTCAATTCCATTCCATTCCATTCCATTCCATTTCAATTCCATTCCATTCCATTCCGTTCCATTCCATTCCATTCCATTCCATTCTACTCGGGTTGATTCCATTCTATTCCATTCCATTCCATTCGATTCCATTCTATTCCATTCGATTCCATTCGATTCCATTCCATTCCATTCCATTCCATTCCATTCCATTCCATTCCATTCCATTCCATTCCATTGAATTCCATTCCATTCCATTCCATTCCATTGAATTCCATTCCATTCCATTCCACTCGATTCCATTCCATTCCATGGAATTCCATTCCATTCCATTCCATTCCATTCCATTCCATTCCATTCCATTGAATTCCATTGAATTCCATTCCATTCCATTGAATTCCATTCCTTTCCATTCCATTCCTTTGAATTCCGTTCAATTCCATTCCATTCCATTCCATTCCATTCCATTCCATTCAATTCGAATTCCATTCCATTTCATTCCATTCCATTCCATTCCATTCGAATTCCATTCCATTCCATTCCATTTCATTCCATTCCATTCCATTCCATCGAATTCCATTCCATTCCATTGAATTCCATTCCATTCCATTGAATTCCATTCCATTCCATTCCATTCCATTCCATTCCATTCCATCGAATTCCATTCCATTCCGTTCCATTTCATTCAATTCTATTCCATTCCATTCCATTCCATTCCATTGCATTCTACTCGGGTTGATTCCATTCTATTCCATTCCATTCCATTCGATTCCATTGGATTCCATTCGATTTCATTCCATTCCATTCCATTCCATTCCATTCCATTCCATTCCATTGAATTCCATTCCATTCCATTCCATTCCACTGAATTCCATTCCATTCCGTTCCGTTCCGTTCCGTTCCGTTCCGTTCAATTCCATTCCATTCCATTCCATTGAATTCCGTTCCATTCCATTGAATTCCATTCCATTCCGTTCCATTGCATTGAATTCCGTTCCGTTCCGTTCCTTTCCGTTCCGTTCCATTCCGTTCCATTCCGTTCCATTCCGTTCTACTCGGGTTGTTTCCATTCTATTCCATTCCATTCCATTCCATTCCATTCCATTCCATTCCATTCCATTCCGTTCTACTCGGATTCATTCCATTCCATTCCGTTCCGTTCCGTTCCGTTCTGTTCCATTCCTTTCTACTTGTGTTGATTCCATTCCATTCCATTCTATTCCATTGAATTCCATTCAATAGAATTCCATTCCATTCCATTCCATTCCATTCCATTGAATTACATTCCATTCCATTCCATTCCATTCCATTCCATTCCATTGAATTCCATTCCATTCCATTCCATTCCATTCCATTCCATTCCATTGAATTCCATTGATTTCCATTCCATTGAATTCCATTCCATTCCATTGAATTCCATTCCATTCCATTCCATTCCATTCCGTTCCATTCCATTCCGTTCCATTCCATTCCATTCCTTTCCATTCCATTCCGTTCCGTTCCATTCCTTTCCATTCCGTTCCATTCCATTGAATTCCGTTCCATTGCATTGAATTCCGTTCCATTCCATTCCATTCCTTTCCGTTCCGTTCCATTCCGTTCCGTTCCGTTCCGTTCCATTCTACTCGGGTTGATTCCATTCTATTCCATTCCATTCCATTCGATTCCATTCTATTCCATTCGATTCCATTCGATTCAATTCGATTCCATTCCATTCCATTCCATTCCATTCCATTCCATTCCATTGAATTCCATTCCATTCCATTCCGTTCCATTCCATTCCGTTCCATTCCATTCCATTCCATTCCATTCCTTTCCGTTCCGTTCCGTTCCGTTCCGTTCCATTCCGTTCCGTTCTACTCGGATTGATTCCATTCTATTCCATTCCATTCCATTCGATTCCATTCGATTCCATTCGATTCCATTCGATTCCATTCCATTCCATTCCATTCCATTCCATTGAATTCCATTCCATTCCATTCCATTCCATTCCATTCCATTCCATTCCATTCCATTCCATTCCATTCCATTGAATTCTGTTCCATTCAATTCCATTCCATTCCATTGCGTTCTACTCGGGTTGATTCCATTCTATTCCATTCCGTTCCGTTCCGTTCCTTTCCGTTCCATTCCATTCCACTCGGGTTGATTCCATTCTATTCCATTCCATTGCATTCGATTCCATTCGATTCCATTCGATTCCATTCGATTCCATTCGATTCCATTCGATTCCATTCGATTCCATTCCATAACATTGAATTCCGTTCCATTCCATTCCATTCCATTGAATTCCGTTCCATTCCATTCAATTCCATTCCATTCCATTCCATTCCATTTGAATTCCATTCCATTCCATTCCGTTCCATTCCATTCCATTCCATTCCATTCCATCGAATTCCATTCCATTCCATTCCATTCCATTCCATTCCATTCCATTCCATTCCATTCCATTCCATTCCATTCCATTCCATTCTACTCGGGTTGATTCCATTCTATTACATTCCATTCCATTCGATTCCATTCTATTCCATTCGATTCCATTCGATTCAATTCGATTCCATTCCATTCCATTCCATTCCATTGAATTCCATTCCATTCCATTGAATTCCATTCCATTCCATTCCATTCCATTGAATTCCATTCCATTCCATTCCACTCGATTCCATTCCATTCCATGGAATTCCATTCCATTCCATTCCATTCCATTCCATTCCATTCCATTCCATTCCATTTGAATTCCATTCCATTCCATTCCATTCCATTCCATTCCATTCCATTCCATTCCATTCCATTCCATTCTACTCGGGTTGATTCCATTCTATTACATTCCATTCCATTCGATTCCATTCGATTCCAATCGATTCCATTCGATTCCATTCCATTCCATTCCATTCAATTGAATTCCATTCCATTCCATTCCATTCCATTCCATTCCATTCCATTGAATTCCATTCCATTCCATTCCATTCCATTCCATTCCATTCCATTCCATTCCATTCCATTGAATTCCGTTCCATTCCATTCCATTCCATTCCATTCCATTCCATTGAATTCCATTACATTGAATTCCATTCCATTCCATTCCATTCCATGGAATTCCATTCCATTCCGTTCCGTTCCATTCCGTTCCGTTCCGTACCGTTCCATTCCATTCCATTCCATTCCATTGAATTCCGTTCCATTCCATTGAATTCCATTCCATTCCGTTCCATTCCATTGAATTCCGTTCCGTTCCGTTCCGTTCCGTTCCGTTCCGTTCCATTCCGTTCCATTCCGTTCCATTCCGTTCTACTCGGGTTGATTCCATTCTATTCCATTCCATTCCACTCGATTCCATTCCATTCGATTCCATTCCATTCCATTCCATTCCGTTCTACTCGGGTTCATTCCATTCCATTCCTTTCCGTTCCGTTCCGTTCCGTTCCGTTCCGTTCTACTCGGGTTGTTTCCATTCTATTCCATTCCATTCCATTCGATTCCATTCTATTCCATTCGATTCCATTCGATTCAATTCGATTCCATTCCATTCCATTCCATTCCATTCCATTCCATTCCATTGAATTCCATTCCATTCCATTCCGTTCCATTCCATTCCGTTCCATTCCATTCCATTCCATTCCATTCCATTACATTACATTCCCTTCCATTCCGTTCCATTCCATTGAATTCCGATCCATTGCATGGAATTCCGTTCCATTCCATTCCATTCCTTTCCGTTCCGTTCCGTTCCGTTCGGTTCCGTTCTACTCGGATTGATTCCATTCTATTCCATTCCATTCCATTCGATTCCATTCGATTCCATTCGATTCCATTCGACTCCATTCCATTCCATTCCATTCCATTCCATTCCATTCCATTCCATTCCATTCCATTGAACTCCATTCCATTCCATTCAATTCCATTCCATTCCATTCCATTGAATTCCATTCCATTCCATTCCATTCCATTGAATTCTGTTCCATTCCATTCCATTCCATTCCATTCCGTTCTACTCGGGTTGATTCCATTCTATTCCATTCCGTTCCGTTCCGTTCCGTTCCGTTCCGTTCCATTCCACTCGGGTTGATTCCATTCTATTCCATTCCATTCCATTCCATTCCACTCGATTCCATTAGATTCCATTCGATTCCATTCGATTCCATTCGATTCCATTCCATTCCATTGAATTCCATTCCATTCCATTCCATTCCATAGAATTCCGTTCCATTCCATTCCATTCCATTCCATTCCATTCCATTCCATTCCATTTGAATTCCATTCCATTCCATTCCATTCCATTCCATTCCATTCCATTCCATTCCATTCTACTCGGGTTGATTCCATTCTATTACATTCCATTCCATTCGATTCCATTCGATTCCAATCGATTCCATTCGATTCCATTCCATTCCATTCCATTCAATTGAATTCCATTCCATTCCATTCCATTCCATTCCATTCCATTCCATTCCATTCCATTGAATCCCATTCCATTCCATTCCATTCCATTCCATTCCATTCCATTCCATTCCATTCCATTCCATTGAATTCCGTTCCATTCCATTCCATTCCATTCCATTCCATTCCATTGAATTCCATTACATTGAATTCCATTCCATTCCATTCCATTCCATGGAATTCCATTCCATTCCGTTCCGTTCCATTCCGTTCCGTTCCGTACCGTTCCATTCCATTCCATTCCATTCCATTGAATTCCGTTCCATTCCATTGAATTCCATTCCATTCCGTTCCATTCCATTGAATTCCGTTCCGTTCCGTTCCGTTCCGTTCCGTTCCATTCCGTTCCATTCCGTTCCATTCCGTTCTACTCGGGTTGATTCCATTCTATTCCATTCCATTCCACTCGATTCCATTCCATTCGATTCCATTCCATTCCATTCCATTCCGTTCTACTCGGGTTCATTCCATTCCATTCCTTTCCGTTCCGTTCCGTTCCGTTCTACTCGGGTTGATTCCATTCTATTCCATTCCATTCCATTCGATTCCATTCTATTCCATTCGATTCCATTCTATTCAATTCGATTCCATTCCATTCCATTCCATTCCATTCCATTCCATTGAATTCCATTCCATTCCATTCCGTTCCATTCCATTCCGTTCCATTCCATTCCATTCCATTCCATTCCATTCCATTACGTTCCGTTCCATTCCGTTCCATTCCATTGAATTCCGATCCATTGCATTGAATTCCGTTCCATTCCATTCCATTCCTTTCCGTTCCGTTCCGTTCCATTCCGTTCCGTTCTACTCGGGTTGATTCCATTCTATTCCATTCCATTCCATTCGTTTCCAATCTATTCCATTCGATTCCATTCGATTCAATTCGATTCCATTCCATTCGATTCCATTCCATTCCATAGAATTCCATTCCATTCCATTCCATTCCATTGAATTCCGTTCCATTCCATTCCATTGCATTCCATTCCATTCCATTCCATTTGAATTCCATTCCATTCCATTCCATTCCATTCCATTCCATTCCATTCCATTCCATTCCATTCCATAGCATTCCATTCAATTCCATTCCTCTCGGGTTGATTCCATTCTATTCCATTCCATTCCATTCGATTCCATTCGATTCCATTCGATTCCATTCGATTCCATTCCATTCCATTCCATTCCATTCCATTCCATTCCATTCCATTCCATTCCATTCCATTCCATTGAATTCCATTCCATTCCATTCCATTCCATTGAATTCCGTTCCATTCAATTCCATTCCATTCCATTCCATTCCATTGAATTCCATTCCATTGAATTCCATTCCATTCCATTCCATTCCATTGAATTCCATTCCATTCCGTTCCGTTCCATTCCGTTCCGTTCCGTTTCGTTCCGTTCCGTTCCGTTCCGTTCCATTCCATTCCATTCCATTCCATTGAATTCCGTTCCATTCCATTGAATTCCATTCCATTCCGTTCCATTCCATTGAATTCTGTTCCGTTCCGTTCCGTTCCGTTCCGTTCCATTCCGTTCCATTCCGTTCCTTTCCGTTCTACTCGGGTTGATTCCATTCTATTCCATTCCATTCCATTCGATTCCATTCGATTCCATTCGAATCCATTCGATTCCATTCGATTCCATTCGATTCCATTCCATTCCATTGAATTCCATTCCATTCCATTCCATTCCATTGAATTCCGTTCCATTCCATTCAATTCCATTCCATTCCATTCCTTTCCATTCCGTTCCGTTCCGTTCCGTTCCGTTCTACTCGGTTTGATTCCATTCTATTCCATTCCGTTCCGTTCCATTCCATTCCGTTCCATTCCATTCCATTCCATTCCATTCCATTACGTTCCGTTCCATTCCGTTCCATTCCATTGAATTCCGATCCATTGCATTGAATTCCGTTCCATTCCATTCCATTCCTTTCCGTTCCGTTCCGTTCCGTTCCGTTCCGTTCTACTCGG
Organism: Gorilla gorilla gorilla; assembly: GCF_029281585.2. NCBI lineage: Eukaryota > Metazoa > Chordata > Mammalia > Primates > Hominidae > Gorilla > Gorilla gorilla. Next base: position 60,774,199 of record NC_073242.2, read on the forward strand.
GTTGATTCCATTCTATTCCATTCCATTCCATTCCATTCCAATCTATTCCATTCGATTCCATTCGATTCAATTCGATTCCATTCCATTCCATTCCATTCCATTCCATTGAATTCCATTCCATTCCATTCCGTTCCATTCCATTCCATTCCATTCCATTCCATTACGTTCCGTTCCATTCCGTTCCATTCCGTTCCATTCCATTGAATTCCGATCCATTGCATTGAATTCCGTTCCATTCCATTCCATTCCTTTCCGTTCCGTTCCGTTCCATTCCATTCCGTTCTACTCGGATTGATTCCATTCTATTCCATTCCATTCCATTCGATTCCATTCGATTCCATTCGATTCCATTCCATTCCATTCCATTCCATTCCATTCCATTCCATTCCATTCCATTGAACTCCATTCCATTCCATTCCATTCCATTCCATTCCATTCCATTGAATTCCATTCCATTTCATTCCATTCCATTGAATTCTGTTCCATTCAATTCCATTCCATTCCATTCCGTTCTACTCGGGTTGATTCCATTCTATTCCATTCCGTTCCGTTCCGTTCCGTTCCGTTCCGTTCCGTTCCGTTCCATTCCACTCGGGTTGATTCCATTCTATTCCATTCCATTCCATTCCATTCCATTCGATTCCATTCGATTCCATTCGATTCCATTTGATTCCATTCGATTCCATTCCATTCCATAGAATTCCATTCCATTCCATTCCATTCCATTGAATTCCGTTCCATTCCATTCCATTGCATTCCATTCCATTCCATTCCATTCCATACCATTCCATTCCATTCCATTCCATACCATTCCATTCCATTCCATTCCTCTCGGGTTGATTCCATTCTATTCCATTCCATTCCATTCGATTCCATTCGATTCCATTCGATTCCATTCGATTCCATTCCATTCCATTCCATTCCATTCCATTCCATTCCATTCCATTCCATTGAATTCCATTCCATTCCATTGAATTCCATTCCATTCCATTCCATTCCATTGAATTCCGTTCCATTCCATTCCATTCCATTCCATTCCACTCCATTGAATTCCATTCCATTGAATTCCATTCCATTCCATTCCATTCCATTGAATTCCATTCCATTGAATTCCGTTCCATTCCATTGAATTCCATTCCATTCCGTTCCATTCCATTGAATTCCGTTCCGTTCCGTTCCGTTCCGTTCCGTTCCGTTCCATTCCGTTCCATTCCATTCCATTCCGTTCTACTCGGGTTGATTCCATTCTATTCCATTCCATTCCACTCGATTCCATTCCCTTCCATTCCATTCCATTCCATTCCATTCCGTTCTACTCGGGTTCATTCCATTCCATTCCGTTCCGTTCCATTCCTTTCTACTTGTGTTGATTTCATTCCATTCCATTCTATTCCATTGAATTCCATTCCATTCCATTCCATTCCATTCCATTCCATTCCATGGAATTCCATTCCATTCCATTCCATTCCATTCCATTCCATGGAATTCCATTCCATTCCATTCCATTCCATGGAATTCTATGGAATTCCATTCCATTCCATTCCATTCGATTCCATTCCATTCCATTGAATTCCATTCCATTCCATTCCATTCCATTCCATTCCATTGAATTCCATTCCATTGAATTCCATTCCATTCCATTCCATTCCATTCCATTCCGTTCCATTCCATTCCGTTCCATTCCATTCCATTCCATTCCATTCCTTTCCATTCCGTTCCGTTCCATTCCGTTCCATTCCGTTCCATTCCATTGAATTCCGTTCCATTGCATTGAATTCCGTTCCATTCCATTCCATTCCTTTCCGTTCCGTTCCGTTCCGTTCCTTTCCGTTCTACTCGGGTTGATTCCATTCTATTCCATTCCATTCCATTCTATTCCATTCTATTCCATTCGATTCCATTCGATTCAATTCGATTCCATTCCATTCCATTCCATTCCATTCCATTCCATTCCATTCCATTGAATTCCATTCCATTCCATTCCGTTCCATTCCATTCCGTTCCATTCCATTCCATTCCATTCCATTCCGTTCCATTACTTTCCGTTCCATTCCGTTCCATTCCATTGAATTCCGATCCATTGCATTGAATTCCCTTCCATTCCATTCCATTCCTTTCCGTTCCGTTCCGTTCCGTTCCGTTCTACTCGGATTGATTCCATTCTATTCCATTCCATTCCATTCGATTCCATTCGATTCCATTCGATTCCATTCCATTCCATTCCATTCCATTCCATTCCATTCCATTCCATTCCATTGAATTCCATTCCATTCCATTCCATTCCATTCCATTCCATTGAATTCCATTCCATTCCATTCCATTCCATTGAATTCTGTTCCATTCAATTCCATTCCATTCCATTCCGTTCTACTCGGGTTGATTCCATTCTATTCCATTCCGTTCCGTTCCGTTCCGTTCCGTTCCGTTCCATTCCACTCGTGTTGATTCCATTCGATTCCAATCGATTCCATTCGATTCCATTCGATTCCATTCGACTGCATTCCATTCCATTGAATTCCATTCCATTCCATTCCATTCCATTGAATTCCGTTCCATTCCATTCAATTCCATTCCATTCCATTCCATTCCATTCCATTCCATTCCATTCCATTGAATTCCATTCCATTCCGTTCCGTTCCGTTCCGTTCCGTTCCGTTCCGTTCCATTCCATTCCATTCCATTCCATTGAATTCCGTTCCATTCCATTGAATTCCATTCCATTCCGTTCCATTCCATTGAATTCCGTTCCGTTCCGTTCCGTTCCATTCCATTCCATTCCGTTCCATTCCGTTCTACTCGGGTTGATTCCATTCTATTCCATTCCATTCTATTCGATTCCATTCCATTCCATTCCATTCCGTTCTACTCGGGTTCATTCCATTCCATTCCGTTCCGTTCCGTTCCGTTCCGTTCCATTCCATTCCGTTCCATTCCATTGAATTCCGTTCCATTCCATTGAATTCCATTCCATTCCATTCCATTCCATTCCATTCCATTAAATTCGATTCCATTCGATTCGATTCGATTCTATTCCATTCCATTCCATTCCATTCCATTCCATTCGATTCCATTCGATTCGATTCGATTCCATTCCATTCCATTCCATTCCATTCCATTCGATTCCATTCCATTCCATTTCACTCCATTCCGTTCCGTTCCGTTCCGTTCCGTTCCGTTCCGTTCTGTTCCGTTCTACTCGGGTTCGTTCCATTCCATTCCATTCCATTCCATTCCATTCCGTTCTACTCGGGTTTATCATTCCATTCCATTCCGTTGCGTTCCGTTCCTTTCCGTTCCATTCCATTCCATTCCATTCCATTCCATTCCATTCGGTTCCATTCGATTCCATTCCATTCCATTTCACTCCGTTCCGTTCCGTTCCGTTCCGTTCCATTCAGTTCAGTTCCGTTCTATTCGGGTTCGTTCCATTCCGTTCCATTCCATTCCATTCCGCTCTACTCGGGTTGATTCCATTCTATTCCAATCCATTCCATTCTATTCCATTCGATTCCATTCGATTCCATTCCATTCCATTCCATTCCATTCCATTCCATTCCATTCTATTCCATTGAATTCCATTCCGTTCCACTCCATTCCATTCCGTTCTGCTCGGGTTGATTTCATTCCATTCCATTCCTTTCAGTTCCGTTCCATTCCGTTCCGTTCCGTTGCGTTGCGTTCCATTCCGTTCCGCTCCGTTCCATTCCGTTCCGTTCCATTCCGTTCCATTCCATTCCATTCCATTCCATTCCATTCCGTTCTACTCGGGTTGATTCCATTCTATTCCATTACATTCCATTCGATTCCATTCAAGTCCATTCGATTCCATTCCATTCCATTCCATTCCATTCCATTCTATTCCATTGAATTCCATTCCATTCCTTCCATTCCGTTCCATTCCATTCCATTCCATTCCATTCCATTCCATTCCAATCGATTCCATTCGATTCCATTCGATTCCATTCCATTCCATTCCATTCCATTCCATTCCATTACATTCCATTCTATTCCATTGAATTCCATTCCATTCCATTCCATTCCGTTCTACTCGGATTCATTCCATTCCATTCCGTTCCGTTCCGTTCCGTTCCGTTCCATTCCTTTCTACTTGTGTTGATTCCATTCCATTCCATTCTATTCCATTGAATTCCATTCCATAGAATTCCATTCCATTCCATTCCATTCCATTCCATTTCATTGAATTCCATTCCATTCCATTCCATTCCATTCCATTCCATTCCATTCCATTCTATTCCATTCAATTGAATTCCTTTCCATTCCATTCCATTCGATTCCACTCCATTCCATTGAATTCCATTCCATTCCATTCCATTCCATTCCATTCCATTCCATTGAATTCCATTGAATTCCATTCCATTGAATTCCATTCCATTCCATCGAATTCCATTCCATTCCATTCCATTCCATTCCTTTCCATTCCATTCCGTTCCATTCCATTCCATTCCTTTCCATTCCATTCCGTTCCGTTCCATTCCGTTCCATTCCGTTCCATTCCATTGAATTCCGTTCCATTGCATTGAATTCCGTTCCATTCCATTCCATTCCTTTCCGTTCCATTCCATTCCGTTCCGTTCCGTTCCGTTCCGTTCTACTCGGGTTGATTCCATTCTATTCCATTCCATTCCATTCGATTCCATTCTATTCCATTCGATTCCATTCGATTCAATTCGATTCCATTCCATTCCATTCCATTCCATTCCATTCCATTCCATTGAATTCCATTCGATTCCATTCCGTTCCATTCCATTCCGTTCCATTCCATTCCATTCCATTCCATTCCATTCCATTCCATTCCATTCCATTCCATTACTTTCCGTTCCATTCCGTTCCATTCCGTTCCATTCCATTGAATTCCGATCCATTGCATTGAATTCCGTTCCATTCCATTCCATTCCATTCCTTTCCGTTCCGCTCCGTTCCGTTCCGTTCCGTTCCGTTCTACTCGGATTGATTCCATTCTATTCCATTCCATTCCATTCCATTCCATTCGATTCCATTCGATTCCATTCGATTCCATTCCATTCCATTCCATTCCATTCCATTCCATTCCATTCCATTCCATTCCATTCCATTCCATTCCATTCCATTCCATTCCATTCCATTCCATTGAATTCCATTCCATTCCATTCCATTCCATTGAATTCTGTTCCATTCAATTCCATTCCATTCCATTCCGTTCTACTCGGGTTGATTCCATTCTATTCCATTCCGTTCCGTTCCGTTCCGTTCCGTTCCTTTCCGTTCCATTCCATTCCACTCGGGTTGGTTCCATTCTATTCCAATCCATTCCATTCGATTCCATTCGATACCATTCGATTCCATTCGATTCCATTCGATTCCATTCCATTCCATTGAATTCCGTTCCATTCCATTCCATTCCATTGAATTCCGTTCCATTCCATTCAATTCCATTCCATTCCATTCCATTCCATTTCAATTCCATTCCATTCCATTCCGTTCCATTCCATTCCATTCCATTCCATTCTACTCGGGTTGATTCCATTCTATTCCATTCCATTCCATTCGATTCCATTCTATTCCATTCGATTCCATTCGATTCGATTCCATTCCATTCCATTCCATTCCATTCCATTCCATTCCATTCCATTCCATTCCATTGAATTCCATTCCATTCCATTCCATTCCATTGAATTCCATTCCATTCCATTCCACTCGATTCCATTCCATTCCATGGAATTCCATTCCATTCCATTCCATTCCATTCCATTCCATTCCATTCCATTCCATTGAATTCCATTGAATTCCATTCCATTCCATTGAATTCCATTCCTTTCCATTCCATTCCTTTGAATTCCGTTCAATTCCATTCCATTCCATTCCATTCCATTCCATTCCATTCAATTCGAATTCCATTCCATTTCATTCCATTCCATTCCATTCCATTCGAATTCCATTCCATTCCATTCCATTTCATTCCATTCCATTCCATTCCATCGAATTCCATTCCATTCCATTGAATTCCATTCCATTCCATTGAATTCCATTCCATTCCATTCCATTCCATTCCATTCCATTCCATCGAATTCCATTCCATTCCGTTCCATTTCATTCAATTCTATTCCATTCCATTCCATTCCATTCCATTGCATTCTACTCGGGTTGATTCCATTCTATTCCATTCCATTCCATTCGATTCCATTGGATTCCATTCGATTCCATTCCATTCCATTCCATTCCATTCCATTCCATTCCATTCCATTGAATTCCATTCCATTCCATTCCATTCCACTGAATTCCATTCCATTCCGTTCCGTTCCGTTCCGTTCCGTTCCGTTCAATTCCATTCCATTCCATTCCATTGAATTCCGTTCCATTCCATTGAATTCCATTCCATTCCGTTCCATTGCATTGAATTCCGTTCCGTTCCGTTCCTTTCCGTTCCGTTCCATTCCGTTCCATTCCGTTCCATTCCGTTCTACTCGGGTTGTTTCCATTCTATTCCATTCCATTCCATTCCATTCCATTCCATTCCATTCCATTCCATTCCGTTCTACTCGGATTCATTCCATTCCATTCCGTTCCGTTCCGTTCCGTTCTGTTCCATTCCTTTCTACTTGTGTTGATTCCATTCCATTCCATTCTATTCCATTGAATTCCATTCAATAGAATTCCATTCCATTCCATTCCATTCCATTCCATTGAATTACATTCCATTCCATTCCATTCCATTCCATTCCATTCCATTGAATTCCATTCCATTCCATTCCATTCCATTCCATTCCATTGAATTCCATTGATTTCCATTCCATTGAATTCCATTCCATTCCATTGAATTCCATTCCATTCCATTCCATTCCATTCCGTTCCATTCCATTCCGTTCCATTCCATTCCATTCCTTTCCATTCCATTCCGTTCCGTTCCATTCCTTTCCATTCCGTTCCATTCCATTGAATTCCGTTCCATTGCATTGAATTCCGTTCCATTCCATTCCATTCCTTTCCGTTCCGTTCCATTCCGTTCCGTTCCGTTCCGTTCCATTCTACTCGGGTTGATTCCATTCTATTCCATTCCATTCCATTCGATTCCATTCTATTCCATTCGATTCCATTCGATTCAATTCGATTCCATTCCATTCCATTCCATTCCATTCCATTCCATTCCATTGAATTCCATTCCATTCCATTCCGTTCCATTCCATTCCGTTCCATTCCATTCCATTCCATTCCATTCCTTTCCGTTCCGTTCCGTTCCGTTCCGTTCCATTCCGTTCCGTTCTACTCGGATTGATTCCATTCTATTCCATTCCATTCCATTCGATTCCATTCGATTCCATTCGATTCCATTCGATTCCATTCCATTCCATTCCATTCCATTCCATTGAATTCCTTTCCATTCCATTCCATTCCATTCCATTCCATTCCATTCCATTCCATTCCATTCCATTCCATTGAATTCTGTTCCATTCAATTCCATTCCATTCCATTGCGTTCTACTCGGGTTGATTCCATTCTATTCCATTCCGTTCCGTTCCGTTCCTTTCCGTTCCATTCCATTCCACTCGGGTTGATTCCATTCTATTCCATTCCATTGCATTCGATTCCATTCGATTCCATTCGATTCCATTCGATTCCATTCGATTCCATTCCATTCCATTGAATTCCGTTCCATTCCATTCCATTCCATTGAATTCCGTTCCATTCCATTCAATTCCATTCCATTCCATTCCATTCCATTTGAATTCCATTCCATTCCATTCCGTTCCATTCCATTCCATTCCATTCCATTCCATCGAATTCCATTCCATTCCATTCCATTCCATTCCATTCCATTCCATTCCATTCCATTCCATTCCATTCCATTCCATTCCATTCTACTCGGGTTGATTCCATTCTATTACATTCCATTCCATTCGATTCCATTCTATTCCATTCGATTCCATTCGATTCAATTCGATTCCATTCCATTCCATTCCATTCCATTGAATTCCATTCCATTCCATTGAATTCCATTCCATTCCATTCCATTCCATTGAATTCCATTCCATTCCATTCCACTCGATTCCATTCCATTCCATGGAATTCCATTCCATTCCATTCCATTCCATTCCATTCCATTCCATTCCATTCCATTGAATTCCATTGAATTCCATTCCATTCCATTGAATTCCATTCCTTTCAATTCCATTCCATTGAATTCCGTTCAATTCCATTCCATTCCATTCCATTCCATTCCATTCCATTCCATTGGAATTCCATTCCATTCCATTCCATTCCATTCCATTCGAATTCCATTCCATTCCATTCCATTTCATTCCATTCCATTCCATTCCATCGAATTCCATTCCATTCCATGGAATTCCATTCCATTCCATTCCATTCCATTCCATTCCATTCCATTCCATTCCATTCCATTCCATCGAATTCCATTCCATTCCATTCCATTCCATTCCATTCCATTCCATTCCATTCCATTCCATTCCATTCTACTCGGGTTGATTCCATTCTATTACATTCCATTCCATTCGATTCCATTCGATTCCATTCGATTCCATTCGATTCCATTCCATTCCATTCCATTCAATTGAATTCCATTCCATTCCATTCCATTCCATTCCATTCCATTCCATCGAATTCCATTCCATTCCATTCCATTCCATTCCATTCCATTCCATTGAATTCCATTCCATTCCATTGAATTCCATTCCATTCCATTCCATTCCATTGAATTCCGTTCCATTGAATTCCATTCCTTTCCGTTCCGTTCCGTTCCGTTCTGTTCCATTCTACTCGGGTTGATTCCATTCTATTCCTTTACATTCCATTCGATTCCATTCGATTCCATTCCATTCCATTCCATTTGAATTCCATTGCTTTCCATTCCATTCCATTCCATTCCATTCCATTCCATTCCATTCCATCGAATTCCATTCCATTCGATTCCATTCCATTCCATTCCATTCCATTCCATTCCATTCTACTCGGGTTGATTCCATTCTATTCCATTCCATTCCATTCGATTCCATTCGATTCCATTCGATTCCATTCCATTCCATTCCATTCCATTCCATTCAATTGAATTCCATTCCATTCCATTCCATTCCATTCCATTCCATTCCATTCCATTCCATTCCATTCCATTACGTTCCGTTCCATTCCGTTCCGTTCCGTTCTACTCGGATTGATTCCATTCTATTCCATTCCATTCCATTCGATTCCATTCGATTCCATTCGATTCCATTCCATTCCAATCCATTCCATTCCATTCCATTGAATTCCATTCCATTCCATTCCATTCCATTCCATTGAATTCCATTCCATTCCATTCCATTCCATTGAATTCTGTTCCATTCCATTCCATTCCATTCCATTCCGTTCTACTCGGGTTGATTCCATTCTATTCCATTCCGTTCCGTTCCGTTCCGTTCCGTTCCGTTCCGTTCCATTCCACTCGGGTTGATTCCATTCTATTCCATTCCATTCCATTTGATTCCATTCGATTCCATTCGATTCCATTCCATTCCATTGAATTCCATTCCATTCCATTCCATTCCATTCCATTGAATTCCGTTCCATTCCATTCAATTCTATTCCATTCCATTCCATTCCATTCCATTCAATTCTACTCGGGTTGATTCCATTCTATTCCATTCCATTCCATTCGATTCCATTCGATTACATTCGATTCCATTCCATTCCATTCCATTCCATTCCATTCCATTCCATTCCATTCCATTGAATTCCATTCCATTCCATTCCATTCCACTGAATTCCGTTCCATTCCGTTCCGTTCCGTTCCGTTCCGTTCCGTTCCATTCCATTCCATTCCATTCCATTGAATTCCGTTCCATTCCATTGAATTCCATTCCATTCCGTTCGATTGCATTGAATTCCGTTCCGTTCCGTTCCTTTCCGTTCCGTTCCATTCCGTTCCATTCCGTTCCATTCCGTTCTACTCGGGTTGTTTCCATTCTATTCCATTCCATTCCATTCCATTCCATTCCATTCCATTCCATTCCATTCCGTTCTACTCGGATTCATTCCATTCCATTCCGTTCCGTTCCGTTCCATTCCTTTCTACTTGTGTTGATTCCATTCCATTCCATTCTATTCCATTGAATTCCATTCAATAGAATTCCATTCCATTCCATTCCATTCCATTCCATTGAATTACATTCCATTCCATTCCATTCCATTCCATTGCATTCCATTCCATTCCATTCCATTCAATTGAATTCCTTTCCATTCCATTCCATTCGATTCCATTCCATTCCATAGAATTCCATTCCATTCCATTCCATTCCATTCCATTCCATTGAATTCCATTGAATTCCATTCCATTGAATTCCATTCCATTCCATTGAATTCCATTCCATTCCATTCCATTCCATTCCGTTCCGTTCCATTCCATTCCGTTCCATTCCATTCCATTCCTTTCCATTCCATTCCGTTCCATTCCATTCCTTTCCATTCCGTTCCATTCCATTGAATTCCGTTCCATTGCATTGAATTCCGTTCCATTCCATTCCATTCCTTTCCGTTCCGTTCCATTCCGTTCCGTTCTGTTCCGTTCCGTTCTACTCGGGTTGATTCCATTCTATTCCATTCCATTCCATTCGATTCCATTCTATTCCATTCGACTCCATTCGATTCAATTCGATTCCATTCCATTCCATTCCATTCCATTCCATTCCATTCCATTGAATTCCATTCCATTCCATTCCGTTCCATTCCATTCCGTTCCATTCCCTTCCATTCCATTCCATTCCATTCCATTCCATTCCATTCCATTACGTTCCGTTCCATTCCGTTCCATTCCGTTCCATTCCATTGAATTCCGATCCATTGCATTGAATTCCGTTCCATTCCATTCCATTCCATTCCTTTCCGTTCCGATCCGTTCCGTTCCGTTCCATTCCGTTCCGTTCTACTCGGATTGATTCCATTCTATTCCATTCCATTCCATTCGATTCCATTCGATTCCATTCGATTCCATTCGATTCCATTCGATTCCATTCGATTCCATTCCATTCCATTCCATTCCATTCCATTGAATTCCATTCCATTCCATTCCATTCCATTCCATTCCATTCCATTCCATTCCATTCCATTGAATTCTGTTCCATTCAATTCCATTCCATTCCATTCCGTTCTACTCGGGTTGATTCCATTCTATTCCATTCCGTTCCGTTCCGTTCCGTTCCGTTCCTTTCCGTTCCATTCCATTCCACTAGGGTTGGTTCCATTCTATTCCATTCCATTGCATTCGATTCCATTCGATTCCATTCGATTCCATTCGATTCCATTCGATTCCATTCCATTCCATTGAATTCCGTTCCATTCCATTCCATTCCATTGAATTCCGTTCCATTCCATTCAATTCCATTCCATTCCATTCCATTCCATTTGAATTCCATTCCATTCCATTCCGTTCCATTCCATTCCATTCCATTCCATTCCATTCCATTCCATTCCATTCTACTCGGGTTGATTCCATTCTATTACATTCCATTCCATTCGATTCCATTCGATTCCATTCGATTCCATTCCATTCCATTCCATTCCATTCCATTCCATTCCATTCCATTCCATTGAATTCCATTGCATTGAATTCCATTCCATTCCATTGAATTCCATTCCATTCCATTGCATTCCATTGAAGTCCGTTCCATTCCATTCCATTCCATTCCATTCCATTCCATTGAATTCCATACCACTGAATTCCATTCCATTCCATTCCATTCCATTCCATTCCATTCCAGTCCGTTCCGTTCCGTTCCGTTCCGTTCCGTTCCGTTCCATTCCATTCCATTCCATTCCATGGAATTCCATTCCATTCCATTCCATTCCATGGAATTCCATTCCATTCCATTCCATTCCATTCCGTTCCATTCCATTCCGTTCCATTCCATTCCATTCCATTCCATTCCGTTCCGTTCCATTCCGTTCCATTCCGTTCCATTCCATTGAATTCCGTTCCATTGCATTGAATTCCGTTCCATTCCATTCCATTGCTTTCCGTTCCGTTCCGTTCCGTTCTACTCGGGTTGATTCCATTCTGTTCCATTCCATTCCATTCGATTCCATTCTATTCCATTCGATTCCATTCGATTCAATTCGATTCCATTCCATTCCATTCCATTCCATTGAATTCCATTCCATTCCATTGAATTCCATTCCATTCCATTCCATTCCATTGAATTCCGTTCCATTCCATTCCTTTCCATTCCATTCCATTCCATTGAATTCCATTCCATTGAATTCCTTTCCATTCCATTCCATTCCATTGAATTCCATTCCATTCCATTCCATTGAATTCCATTCCATTCCATTGAATTCCATTCCATTCCATTCCATTCGATTCCATTCCATTCCATGGAATTCCATTCCATTCCATTCCATTCCTTTCCATTCCATTCCATTCCATTCCATTCCATTCCATTGAATTCCATTGAATTCCATTCCATTCCATTGAATTCCATTCCTTTCCATTCCATTCCATTGAATTCCGTTCAATTCCATTCCATTCCATTCCATTCCATTCCATTCCATTCGAATTGCATTCCATTCCATTCCATTCCATTCCATTCCATTCCATTCCATTCCTTTCCATTCCATTCCATTCTACTCGGGTTGATTCCATTCTATTCCATTCCATTCCATTCGATTCCATTCGATTCCTTTCGATTCCATTCCATTCCATTCCATTCCATTGAATTCCGTTCCATTGAATTCCATTCCTTTCCGTTCCGTTCCGTTCCGTTCTGTTCCATTCTACTCGGGTTGATTCCATTCTATTCCTTTACATTCCATTCGATTCCATTCGATTCCATTCCATTCCATTCCATTTGAATTCCATTGCATTGCATTCCATTCCATTCCATTCCATTCCATTCCATTTGAATTCCATTGCATTCCATTCCATTCCATTCCATTCCATTCCATTCCATTCCATTCCATCGAATTCCATTCCATTCGATTCCATTCCATTCCATTCCATTCCATTCCATTCTACTCGGGTTGATTCCATTCTATTCCATTCCATTCCATTCGATTCCATTCCATTCCATTCGATTCCATTCGATTCCATTCCATTCCATTCCATTCAATTGAATTCCATTCCATTCCATTCCATTCCATTCCATTCCATTGAATTCCATTGAATTCCATTCCATTGAATTCCATTCCATTCCATTGAATTCCATTCCATTCCATTCCATTCCATTCCGTTCCATTCCATTCCATTCCATTCCATTCCATTCCGTTCCATTCCATTCCTTTCCATTCCGTTCCATTCCATTGTATTCCGTTCCATTGCATTGAATTCCGTTCCATTCCATTCCATTCCTTTCGGTTCCGTTCCATTCCGTTCCGTTCCGTTCCGTTCCGTTCTACTCGGGTTGTTTCCATTCTATTCCATCCCATTCCATTCGATTCCATTCTATTCCATTCGATTCCATTCGATTCAATTCGATTCCATTCCATTCCATTCCATTCCATTCCATTCCATTCCATTGAATTCCATTCCATTCCATTCCGTTCCATTCCATTCCGTTCCATTCCATTCCATTCCATTCCATTCCATTCCATTCCATTACGTTCCGTTCCACTCCGTTCCATTCCGTTCCATTCCATTGAATTCCGATCCATTGCATTGAATTCCATTCCATTCCATTCCATTCCATTCCATTCCATTCCATTCCATTGAATTCCATTCCATTCCATTCCATTCCATTGAATTCTGTTCCATTCAATTCCATTCCATTCCATTCCGTTCTACTCGGGTTGATTCCATTCTATTCCATTCCGTTCCGTTCCGTTCCGTTCCGTTCCTTTCCGTTCCATTCCATTCCACTCGGGTTGGTTCCATTCTATTCCATTCCATTGCATTCGATTCCATTCGATTCCATTCGATTCCATTCGATTCCATTCCATTCCATTCGATTCCATTCGATTCCATTCCATTCCATTGAATTCCGTTCCATTCCATTCCATTCCATTGAATTCCGTTCCATTCCATTCAATTCCATTCCATTCCATTCCATTCCATTTGAATTCCATTCCATTCCATTCCGTTCCATTCCATTCCATTCCATTCCATTCCATTCCATTCCATTCCATTCTACTCGGGTTGATTCCATTCTATTCCATTCCATTCCATTCGATTCCATTCGATTCCATTCGATTCCATTCGATTCCATTCCATTCCATTCCATTCCATTCCATTCCATTCCATTGAATTCCATTCCATTGAATTCCATTCCATTCCATTGAATTCCAGTCCATTCCATTCCATTCCATTGAAGTCCGTTCCATTCCATTCCATTCCATTCCATTCCATTCCATTGAATTCCATACCATGGAATTCCATTCCATTCCATTCCATTCCATTGAATTCCATTCCAGTCCGTTCCATTCCGTTCCGTTCCGTTCCGTTCCGTTCCATTCCATTCCATTCCATTCCATGGAATTCCATTCCATTCCATTCCATTCCATTCCGTTCCATTCCATTCCGTTCCATTCCATTCCATTCCATTCCATTCCGTTCCGTTCCATTCCGTTCCATTCCGTTCCATTCCATTGAATTCCGTTCCATTGCATTGAATTCCGTTCCATTCCATTCCATTCCTTTCCGTTCCGTTCCGTTCCGTTCCGTTCCGTTCCGTTCTACTCGGGTTGATTCCATTCTATTCCATTCCATTCCATTCGATTCCATTCTATTCCATTCGATTCCATTCGATTCAATTCGATTCCATTCCATTCCATTGCATTCCATTCCATTCCATTGAATTCCATTCCATTCCATTGAATTCCATTCCTTTCCATTCCATTCCATTGAATTCCGTTCAATTCCATTCCATTCCATTCCATTCCATTCCATTCCATTCCATTCGAATTCCATTCCATTCCATTCCGTTCCATTCCATTCCATTCCATTCCATTCCATTCCATTCCATTCCATTCTACTCGGGTTGATTCCATTCTATTCCATTCCATTCCATTCGATTCCATTCGATTACTTTCGATTCCATTCCATTCCATTCCATTCCATTGAATTCCGTTCCATTGAATTCCATTCCTTTACGTTCCGTTCCATTCCGTTCTGTTCCATTCTACTCGGGTTGATTCCATTCTATTCCTTTACATTCCATTCGATTCCATTTGATTCCATTCCATTCCATTCCATTTGAATTCCATTGCATTCCATTCCATTCCATTCCATTCCATTCCATTCCATTCCATCGAATTCCATTCCATTCGATTCCATTCCATTCCATTCCATTCCATTCCATTCCATTCTACTCGGGTTGATTCCATTCTATTCCATTCCATTCCATTTGATTCCATTCGATTCCATTCGATTCCATTCGATTCCATTCCATTCCATTCCATTCAATTGAATTCCATTCCATTCCGTTCCATTCCATTCCATTCCTTTCCATTCCATTCCGTTCCGTTCCATTCCTTTCCATTCCGTTCCTTTCCATTGAATTCCGTTCCATTGCATTGAATTCCGTTCCATTCCATTCCATTCCTTTCCGTTCCGTTCCATTCCGTTCCGTTCCGTTCCGTTCCGTTCTACTCGGGTTGATTCCATTCTATTCCATTCCATTCCATTCGATTCCATTCTATTCCATTCGATTCCATTCGATTCAATTCGATTCCATTCCATTCCATTCCATTCCATTGAATTCCATTCCATTCCATTCCATTCCATTCCATTGAATTCCATTCCATTCCATTCCATTCCATTGAATTCTGTTCCATTCAATTCCATTCCATTCCATTCCGTTCTACTCGGGTTGATTCCATTCTATTCCATTCCGTTCCGTTCCGTTCCGTTCCGTTCCGTTCCATTCCACTCGTGTTGATTCCATTCTATTCCATTCCATTCCATTCGATTCCATTCGATTCCAATCGATTCCATTCGATTCCATTCGATTCCATTCGATTGCATTCCATTCCATTGAATTCCATTCCATTCCATTCCATTCCATTCCATTGAATTCCGTTCCATTCCATTCAATTCCATTCCATTCCATTCCATTCCATTCCATTCCATTCCATTCCATTCCATTGAATTCCATTCCATTCCGTTCCGTTCCGTTCCGTTCCGTGCCGTTCCGTTCCATTCCATTCCATTCCATTCCATTGAATTCCGTTCCATTCCATTGAATTCCATTCCATTCCGTTCCATTCCATTGAATTCCGTTCCGTTCCGTTCCGTTCCATTCCATTCCATTCCGTTCCATTCCGTTCTACTCGGGTTGATTCCATTCTATTCCATTCCATTCCATTCGATTCCATTCCATTCCATTCCATTCCGTTCTACTCTGGTTCATTCCATTCCATTCCGTTCCGTTCCGTTCCGTTCCGTTCCGTTCCATTCCATTCCGTTCCATTCCATTGAATTCCGTTCCATTCCATTGAATTCCATTCCATTCCATTCCATTCCATTCCATTGAATTCCATTCCATTCCATTGCATTCCATTGAAGTCCGTTCCATTCCATTCCATTCCATTCCATTCCATTCCATTGAATTCCATACCATTGAATTCCATTCCATTCCATTCCATTCCATTCCATTCCATTCCAGTCCGTTCCGTTCCGTTCCGTTCCGTTCCGTTCCGTTCCATTCCATTCCATTCCATTCCATGGAATTCCATTCCATTCCATTCCATTCCATGGAATTCCATTCCATTCCATTCCATTCCATTCCGTTCCATTCCATTCCGTTCCATTCCATTCCATTCCATTCCATTCCGTTCCGTTCCATTCCGTTCCATTCCGTTCCATTCCATTGAATTCCGTTCCATTGCATTGAATTCCGTTCCATTCCATTCCATTGCTTTCCGTTCCGTTCCGTTCCGTTCCGTTCCGTTCTACTCGGGTTGATTCCATTCTGTTCCATTCCATTCCATTCGATTCCATTCTATTCCATTCGATTCCATTCGATTCAATTCGATTCCATTCCATTCCATTGAATTCCATTCCATTCCATTGAATTCCATTCCATTCCATTCCATTGAATTCCATTCCATTCCATTGAATTCCATTCCATTCCATTCCATTCGATTCCATTCCATTCCATGGAATTCCATTCCATTCCATTCCATTCCTTTCCATTCCATTCCATTCCATTCCATTCCATTGAATTCCATTGAATTCCATTCCATTCCATTGAATTCCATTCCTTTCCATTCCATTCCATTGAATTCCGTTCAATTCCATTCCATTCCATTCCATTCCATTCCATTCCATTCCATTCGAATTGCATTCCATTCCATTCCATTCCATTCCATTCCATTCCATTCCATTCCTTTCC
This sequence comes from Gorilla gorilla gorilla, assembly GCF_029281585.2. NCBI lineage: Eukaryota > Metazoa > Chordata > Mammalia > Primates > Hominidae > Gorilla > Gorilla gorilla. Next base: position 60,791,505 of record NC_073242.2, read on the forward strand.
ATTCCATTCCATTCTACTCGGGTTGATTCCATTCTATTCCATTCCATTCCATTCGATTCCATTCGATTCCTTTCGATTCCATTCCATTCCATTCCATTCCATTGAATTCCGTTCCATTGAATTCCATTCCTTTCCGTTCCGTTCCGTTCCGTTCTGTTCCATTCTACTCGGGTTGATTCCATTCTATTCCTTTACATTCCATTCGATTCCATTCGATTCCATTCCATTCCATTCCATTTGAATTCCATTGCATTGCATTCCATTCCATTCCATTCCATTCCATTCCATTTGAATTCCATTGCATTCCATTCCATTCCATTCCATTCCATTCCATTCCATTCCATTCCATCGAATTCCATTCCATTCGATTCCATTCCATTCCATTCCATTCCATTCCATTCTACTCGGGTTGATTCCATTCTATTCCATTCCATTCCATTCGATTCCATTCCATTCCATTCGATTCCATTCGATTCCATTCCATTCCATTCCATTCAATTGAATTCCATTCCATTCCATTCCATTCCATTCCATTCCATTGAATTCCATTGAATTCCATTCCATTGAATTCCATTCCATTCCATTGAATTCCATTCCATTCCATTCCATTCCATTCCGTTCCATTCCATTCCATTCCATTCCATTCCATTCCTTTCCATTCCATTCCGTTCCATTCCATTCCTTTCCATTCCGTTCCATTCCATTGTATTCCGTTCCATTGCATTGAATTCCGTTCCATTCCATTCCATTCCTTTCGGTTCCGTTCCATTCCGTTCCGTTCCGTTCCGTTCCGTTCTACTCGGGTTGTTTCCATTCTATTCCATCCCATTCCATTCGATTCCATTCTATTCCATTCGATTCCATTCGATTCAATTCGATTCCATTCCATTCCATTCCATTCCATTCCATTCCATTCCATTGAATTCCATTCCATTCCATTCCGTTCCATTCCATTCCGTTCCATTCCATTCCATTCCATTCCATTCCATTCCATTCCATTACGTTCCGTTCCACTCCGTTCCATTCCGTTCCATTCCATTGAATTCCGATCCATTGCATTGAATTCCATTCCATTCCATTCCATTCCATTCCATTCCATTCCATTGAATTCCATTCCATTCCATTCCATTCCATTGAATTCTGTTCCATTCAATTCCATTCCATTCCATTCCGTTCTACTCGGGTTGATTCCATTCTATTCCATTCCGTTCCGTTCCGTTCCGTTCCGTTCCTTTCCGTTCCATTCCATTCCACTCGGGTTGGTTCCATTCTATTCCATTCCATTGCATTCGATTCCATTCGATTCCATTCGATTCCATTCGATTCCATTCCATTCCATTCGATTCCATTCGATTCCATTCCATTCCATTGAATTCCGTTCCATTCCATTCCATTCCATTGAATTCCGTTCCATTCCATTCAATTCCATTCCATTCCATTCCATTCCATTTGAATTCCATTCCATTCCATTCCGTTCCATTCCATTCCATTCCATTCCATTCCATTCCATTCCATTCCATTCTACTCGGGTTGATTCCATTCTATTCCATTCCATTCCATTCGATTCCATTCGATTCCATTCGATTCCATTCGATTCCATTCCATTCCATTCCATTCCATTCCATTCCATTCCATTGAATTCCATTCCATTGAATTCCATTCCATTCCATTGAATTCCAGTCCATTCCATTCCATTCCATTGAAGTCCGTTCCATTCCATTCCATTCCATTCCATTCCATTCCATTGAATTCCATACCATGGAATTCCATTCCATTCCATTCCATTCCATTGAATTCCATTCCAGTCCGTTCCATTCCGTTCCGTTCCGTTCCGTTCCGTTCCATTCCATTCCATTCCATTCCATGGAATTCCATTCCATTCCATTCCATTCCATTCCGTTCCATTCCATTCCGTTCCATTCCATTCCATTCCATTCCATTCCATTCCATTCCATTCCGTTCCGTTCCATTCCGTTCCATTCCGTTCCATTCCATTGAATTCCGTTCCATTGCATTGAATTCCGTTCCATTCCATTCCATTCCTTTCCGTTCCGTTCCGTTCCGTTCCGTTCCGTTCCGTTCTACTCGGGTTGATTCCATTCTATTCCATTCCATTCCATTCGATTCCATTCTATTCCATTCGATTCCATTCGATTCAATTCGATTCCATTCCATTCCATTGCATTCCATTCCATTCCATTGAATTCCATTCCATTCCATTGAATTCCATTCCTTTCCATTCCATTCCATTGAATTCCGTTCAATTCCATTCCATTCCATTCCATTCCATTCCATTCCATTCCATTCGAATTCCATTCCATTCCATTCCGTTCCATTCCATTCCATTCCATTCCATTCCATTCCATTCTACTCGGGTTGATTCCATTCTATTCCATTCCATTCCATTCGATTCCATTCGATTACTTTCGATTCCATTCCATTCCATTCCATTCCATTGAATTCCGTTCCATTGAATTCCATTCCTTTACGTTCCGTTCCATTCCGTTCTGTTCCATTCTACTCGGGTTGATTCCATTCTATTCCTTTACATTCCATTCGATTCCATTTGATTCCATTCCATTCCATTCCATTTGAATTCCATTGCATTCCATTCCATTCCATTCCATTCCATTCCATTCCATTCCATTCCATCGAATTCCATTCCATTCGATTCCATTCCATTCCATTCCATTCCATTCCATTCCATTCTACTCGGGTTGATTCCATTCTATTCCATTCCATTCCATTTGATTCCATTCGATTCCATTCGATTCCATTCGATTCCATTCCATTCCATTCCATTCAATTGAATTCCATTCCATTCCGTTCCATTCCATTCCATTCCTTTCCATTCCATTCCGTTCCGTTCCATTCCTTTCCATTCCGTTCCTTTCCATTGAATTCCGTTCCATTGCATTGAATTCCGTTCCATTCCATTCCATTCCTTTCCGTTCCGTTCCATTCCGTTCCGTTCCGTTCCGTTCCGTTCTACTCGGGTTGATTCCATTCTATTCCATTCCATTCCATTCGATTCCATTCTATTCCATTCGATTCCATTCGATTCAATTCGATTCCATTCCATTCCATTCCATTCCATTGAATTCCATTCCATTCCATTCCATTCCATTCCATTGAATTCCATTCCATTCCATTCCATTCCATTGAATTCTGTTCCATTCAATTCCATTCCATTCCATTCCGTTCTACTCGGGTTGATTCCATTCTATTCCATTCCGTTCCGTTCCGTTCCGTTCCGTTCCGTTCCATTCCACTCGTGTTGATTCCATTCTATTCCATTCCATTCCATTCGATTCCATTCGATTCCAATCGATTCCATTCGATTCCATTCGATTCCATTCGATTGCATTCCATTCCATTGAATTCCATTCCATTCCATTCCATTCCATTGAATTCCGTTCCATTCCATTCAATTCCATTCCATTCCATTCCATTCCATTCCATTCCATTCCATTCCATTCCATTGAATTCCATTCCATTCCGTTCCGTTCCGTTCCGTTCCGTGCCGTTCCGTTCCATTCCATTCCATTCCATTCCATTGAATTCCGTTCCATTCCATTGAATTCCATTCCATTCCGTTCCATTCCATTGAATTCCGTTCCGTTCCGTTCCGTTCCATTCCATTCCATTCCGTTCCATTCCGTTCTACTCGGGTTGATTCCATTCTATTCCATTCCATTCCATTCGATTCCATTCCATTCCATTCCATTCCGTTCTACTCGGGTTCATTCCATTCCATTCCGTTCCGTTCCGTTCCGTTCCGTTCCGTTCCATTCCATTCCGTTCCATTCCATTGAATTCCGTTCCATTCCATTGAATTCCATTCCATTCCATTCCATTCCATTCCATTCCATTCCATTAAATTCGATTCCATTCGATTCGATTCGATTCTATTCCATTCCATTCCATTCCATTCCATTCCATTCGATTCCATTCGATTCGATTCGATTCCATTCCATTCCATTCCATTCCATTCCATTCCATTCGATTCCATTCCATTCCATTTCACTCCATTCCGTTCCGTTCCGTTCCGTTCCGTTCCGTTCTGTTCCGTTCTACTCGGGTTCGTTCCATTCCATTCCATTCCATTCCATTCCGTTCTACTCGGGTTTATCATTCCATTCCATTCCGTTGCGTTCCGTTCCTTTCCGTTCCATTCCATTCCATTCCATTCCATTCCATTCCATTCCATTCGGTTCCATTCGATTCCATTCCATTCCATTTCACTCCGTTCCGTTCCGTTCCGTTCCGTTCCATTCCGTTCAGTTCCGTTCTATTCGGGTTCGTTCCATTCCGTTCCATTCCATTCCATTCCGCTCTACTCGGGTTGATTCCATTCTATTCCAATCCATTAAATTCTATTCCATTCGATTCCATTCGATTCCATTCCATTCCATTCCATTCCATTCCATTCCATTCCATTCCATTCTATTCCATTGAATTCCATTCCGTTCCACGCCATTCCATTCCGTTCTGCTCGGGTTGATTTCATTCCATTCCATTCCTTTCAGTTCCGTTCCATTCCGTTCCGTTCCGTTGCGTTGCGTTCCATTCCGTTCCGTTCCGTTCCATTCCGTTCCGTTCCATTCCGTTCCATTCCATTCCATTCCATTCCATTCCATTCCATTCCGTTCTACTCGGGTTGATTCCATTCTATTCCATTACATTCCATTCGATTCCATTCAAGTCCATTCGATTCCATTCCATTCCATTCCATTCCATTCCATTCTATTCCATTGAATTCCATTCCATTCCTTCCATTCCGTTCCATTCCATTCCATTCCATTCCATTCCATTCCATTCCATTCCATTCCAATCGATTCCATTCGATTCCATTCGATTCCATTCGATTCCATTCCATTCCATTCCATTCCATTCCATTCCATTCTATTCCATTGAATTCCATTCCATTCCATTCCATTCCGTTCTACTCGGATTCATTCCATTCCATTCCGTTCCGTTCCGTTCCATTCCGTTCCATTCCTTTCTACTTGTGTTGATTCCATTCCATTCCATTCTATTCCATTGAATTCCATTCCATAGAATTCCATTCCATTCCATTCCATTCCATTCCATTTCATTGAATTCCATTCCATTCCATTCCATTCCATTCCATTCCATTCCATTCCATTCCATTCTATTCCATTCAATTGAATTCCTTTACATTCCATTCCATTCGATTCCACTCCATTCCATTGAATTCCATTCCATTCCATTCCATTCCATTCCATTCCATTGAATTCCATTGAATTCCATTCCATTGAATTCCATTCCATTCCATGGAATTCCATTCCATTCCATTCCATTCCATTCCTTTCCATTCCATTCCGTTCCATTCCATTCCTTTCCATTCCATTCCGTTCCGTTCCATTCCGTTCCATTCCGTTCCATTCCATTGAATTCCGTTCCATTGCATTGAATTCCGTTCCATTCCATTCCATTCCTTTCCGTTCCATTCCATTCCGTTCCGTTCCGTTCCGTTCCGTTCTACTCGGGTTGATTCCATTCTATTCCATTCCATTCCATTCGATTCCATTCTATTCCATTCGATTCCATTCGATTCAATTCGATTCCATTCCATTCCATTCCATTCCATTCCATTCCATTCCATTCCATTGAATTCCATTCCATTCCATTCCGTTCCATTCCATTCCGTTCCATTCCATTCCATTCCATTCCATTCCATTCCATTCCATTACTTTCCGTTCCATTCCGTTCCATTCCGTTCCATTCCATTGAATTCCGATCCATTGCATTGAATTCCGTTCCATTCCATTCCATTCCATTCCTTTCCGTTCCGTTCCGTTCCGTTCCGTTCCGTTCCGTTCTACTCGCATTGATTCCATTCTATTCCATTCCATTCCATTCCATTCCATTCCATTCCATTCCATTCGATTCCATTCGATTCCATTCCATTCCATTCCATTCCATTCCATTCCATTCCATTCCATTCCATTGAATTCCATTCCATTCCATTCCATTCCATTCCATTCCATTCCATTCCATTGAATTCCATTCCATTCCATTCCATTCCATTGAATTTTGTTGCATTCAATTCCATTCCATTCCATTCCTTTCTACTCGGGTTGATTCCATTCTATTCCATTCCGTTCCGTTCCGTTCCGTTCCGTTCCTTTCCGTTCCATTCCATTCCACTCGGGTTGGTTCCATTCTATTCCAATCCATTCCATTCGATTCCATTCGATTCCATTCGATTCCATTCGATTCCATTCGATTCCATTCGATTCCATTCCATTCCATTGAATTCCGTTCCATTCCATTCCATTCCATTGAATTCCGTTCCATTCCATTCAATTCCATTCCATTCCATTTGAATTCCATTCCATTCCATTCCGTTCCATTCCATTCCATTCCATTCCATTCCATTCCATTCCATTCCATTCCATTGAATTCCATTGAATTCCATTCCATTGAATTCCATTCCATTCCATTGAATTCCATTCCATTCCATTCCATTCCATTCCGTTCCATTCCATTCCATTCCATTCCATTCCATTCCTTTCCATTCCATTCCGTTCCATTCCATTCCTTTCCATTCCGTTCCATTCCATTGTATTCCGTTCCATTGCATTGAATTCCGTTCCATTCCATTCCATTCCTTTCGGTTCCGTTCCATTCCGTTCCGTTCCGTTCCGTTCCGTTCTACTCGGGTTGTTTCCATTCTATTCCATCCCATTCCATTCGATTCCATTCTATTCCATTCGATTCCATTCGATTCAATTCGATTCCATTCCATTCCATTCCATTCCATTCCATTCCATTCCATTCCATTGAATTCCATTCCATTCCATTCCGTTCCATTCCATTCCGTTCCATTCCATTCCATTCCATTCCATTCCATTCCATTCCATTACGTTCCGTTCCACTCCGTTCCATTCCGTTCCATTCCATTGAATTCCGATCCATTGCATTGAATTCCATTCCATTCCATTCCATTCCATTCCATTCCATTCCATTGAATTCCATTCCATTCCATTCCATTCCATTGAATTCTGTTCCATTCAATTCCATTCCATTCCATTCCGTTCTACTCGGGTTGATTCCATTCTATTCCATTCCGTTCCGTTCCGTTCCGTTCCGTTCCTTTCCGTTCCATTCCATTCCACTCGGGTTGGTTCCATTCTATTCCATTCCATTGCATTCGATTCCATTCGATTCCATTCGATTCCATTCGATTCCATTCCATTCCATTCGATTCCATTCGATTCCATTCCATTCCATTGAATTCCGTTCCATTCCATTCCATTCCATTGAATTCCGTTCCATTCCATTCAATTCCATTCCATTCCATTCCATTCCATTTGAATTCCATTCCATTCCATTCCGTTCCATTCCATTCCATTCCATTCCATTCCATTCCATTCCATTCCATTCTACTCGGGTTGATTCCATTCTATTCCATTCCATTCCATTCGATTCCATTCGATTCCATTCGATTCCATTCGATTCCATTCCATTCCATTCCATTCCATTCCATTCCATTCCATTGAATTCCATTCCATTGAATTCCATTCCATTCCATTGAATTCCAGTCCATTCCATTCCATTCCATTGAAGTCCGTTCCATTCCATTCCATTCCATTCCATTCCATTCCATTGAATTCCATACCATGGAATTCCATTCCATTCCATTCCATTCCATTGAATTCCATTCCAGTCCGTTCCATTCCGTTCCGTTCCGTTCCGTTCCGTTCCATTCCATTCCATTCCATTCCATGGAATTCCATTCCATTCCATTCCATTCCATTCCGTTCCATTCCATTCCGTTCCATTCCATTCCATTCCATTCCATTCCGTTCCGTTCCATTCCGTTCCATTCCGTTCCATTCCATTGAATTCCGTTCCATTGCATTGAATTCCGTTCCATTCCATTCCATTCCTTTCCGTTCCGTTCCGTTCCGTTCCGTTCCGTTCCGTTCTACTCGGGTTGATTCCATTCTATTCCATTCCATTCCATTCGATTCCATTCTATTCCATTCGATTCCATTCGATTCAATTCGATTCCATTCCATTCCATTGCATTCCATTCCATTCCATTGAATTCCATTCCATTCCATTGAATTCCATTCCTTTCCATTCCATTCCATTGAATTCCGTTCAATTCCATTCCATTCCATTCCATTCCATTCCATTCCATTCCATTCGAATTCCATTCCATTCCATTCCGTTCCATTCCATTCCATTCCATTCCATTCCATTCCATTCCATTCCATTCTACTCGGGTTGATTCCATTCTATTCCATTCCATTCCATTCGATTCCATTCGATTACTTTCGATTCCATTCCATTCCATTCCATTCCATTGAATTCCGTTCCATTGAATTCCATTCCTTTACGTTCCGTTCCATTCCGTTCTGTTCCATTCTACTCGGGTTGATTCCATTCTATTCCTTTACATTCCATTCGATTCCATTTGATTCCATTCCATTCCATTCCATTTGAATTCCATTGCATTCCATTCCATTCCATTCCATTCCACTCCATTCCATTCCATCGAATTCCATTCCATTCGATTCCATTCCATTCCATTCCATTCCATTCCATTCCATTCTACTCGGGTTGATTCCATTCTATTCCATTCCATTCCATTTGATTCCATTCGATTCCATTCGATTCCATTCGATTCCATTCCATTCCATTCCATTCAATTGAATTCCATTCCATTCCGTTCCATTCCATTCCATTCCTTTCCATTCCATTCCGTTCCGTTCCATTCCTTTCCATTCCGTTCCTTTCCATTGAATTCCGTTCCATTGCATTGAATTCCGTTCCATTCCATTCCATTCCTTTCCGTTCCGTTCCATTCCGTTCCGTTCCGTTCCGTTCCGTTCTACTCGGGTTGATTCCATTCTATTCCATTCCATTCCATTCGATTCCATTCTATTCCATTCGATTCCATTCGATTCAATTCGATTCCATTCCATTCCATTCCATTCCATTGAATTCCATTCCATTCCATTCCATTCCATTCCATTGAATTCCATTCCATTCCATTCCATTCCATTGAATTCTGTTCCATTCAATTCCATTCCATTCCATTCCGTTCTACTCGGGTTGATTCCATTCTATTCCATTCCGTTCCGTTCCGTTCCGTTCCGTTCCGTTCCGTTCCATTCCACTCGTGTTGATTCCATTCTATTCCATTCCATTCCATTCGATTCCATTCGATTCCAATCGATTCCATTCGATTCCATTCGATTCCATTTGATTGCATTCCATTCCATTGAATTCCATTCCATTCCATTCCATTCCATTGAATTCCGTTCCATTCCATTCAATTCCATTCCATTCCATTCCATTCCATTCCATTGAATTCCATTCCATTCCGTTCCGTTCCGTTCCGTTCCGTGCCGTTCCGTTCCATTCCATTCCATTCCATTCCATTGAATTCCGTTCCATTCCATTGAATTCCATTCCATTCCGTTCCATTCCATTGAATTCCGTTCCGTTCCGTTCCGTTCCATTCCATTCCATTCCGTTCCATTCCGTTCTACTCGGGTTGATTCCATTCTATTCCATTCCATTCCATTCGATTCCATTCCATTCCATTCCATTCCGTTCTACTCGGGTTCATTCCATTCCATTCCGTTCCGTTCCGTTCCGTTCCGTTCCGTTCCATTCCATTCCGTTCCATTCCATTGAATTCCGTTCCATTCCATTGAATTCCATTCCATTCCATTCCATTCCATTCCATTGAATTCCATTCCATTCCATTGCATTCCATTGAAGTCCGTTCCATTCCATTCCATTCCATTCCATTCCATTCCATTCCATTCCATTGAATTCCATACCATTGAATTCCATTCCATTCCATTCCATTCCATTCCATTCCATTCCAGTCCGTTCCGTTCCGTTCCGTTCCGTTCCGTTCCGTTCCATTCCATTCCATTCCATTCCATGGAATTCCATTCCATTCCATTCCATTCCATGGAATTCCATTCCATTCCATTCCATTCCATTCCGTTCCATTCCATTCCGTTCCATTCCATTCCATTCCATTCCATTCCGTTCCGTTCCATTCCGTTCCATTCCGTTCCATTCCATTGAATTCCGTTCCATTGCATTGAATTCCGTTCCATTCCATTCCATTGCTTTCCGTTCCGTTCCGTTCCGTTCCGTTCCGTTCTACTCGGGTTGATTCCATTCTGTTCCATTCCATTCCATTCGATTCCATTCTATTCCATTCGATTCCATTCGATTCAATTCGATTCCATTCCATTCCATTGAATTCCATTCCATTCCATTGAATTCCATTCCATTCCATTCCATTGAATTCCATTCCATTCCATTGAATTCCATTCCATTCCATTCCATTCGATTCCATTCCATTCCATGGAATTCCATTCCATTCCATTCCATTCCTTTCCATTCCATTCCATTCCATTCCATTCCATTGAATTCCATTGAATTCCATTCCATTCCATTGAATTCCATTCCTTTCCATTCCATTCCATTGAATTCCGTTCAATTCCATTCCATTCCATTCCATTCCATTCCATTCCATTCGAATTGCATTCCATTCCATTCCATTCCATTCCATTCCATTCCATTCCATTCCTTTCCATTCCATTCCATTCTACTCGGGTTGATTCCATTCTATTCCATTCCATTCCATTCGATTCCATTCGATTCCTTTTGATTCCATTCCATTCCATTCCATTCCATTGAATTCCGTTCCATTGAATTCCATTCCTTTCCGTTCCGTTCCGTTCCGTTCTGTTCCATTCTACTCGGGTTGATTCCATTCTATTCCTTTACATTCCATTCGATTCCATTCGATTCCATTCCATTCCATTCCATTTGAATTCCATTGCATTGCATTCCATTCCATTCCATTCCATTCCATTCCATTTGAATTCCATTGCATTCCATTCCATTCCATTCCATTCCATTCCATTCCATTCCATCGAATTCCATTCCATTCGATTCCATTCCATTCCATTCCATTCCATTCCATTCTACTCGGGTTGATTCCATTCTATTCCATTCCATTCCATTCGATTCCATTCCATTCCATTCGATTCCATTCGATTCCATTCCATTCCATTCCATTCAATTGAATTCCATTCCATTCCATTCCATTCCATTCCATTCCATTGAATTCCATTGAATTCCATTCCATTGAATTCCATTCCATTCCATTGAATTCCATTCCATTCCATTCCATTCCATTCCGTTCCATTCCATTCCATTCCATTCCATTCCATTCCTTTCCATTCCATTCCGTTCCATTCCATTCCTTTCCATTCCGTTCCATTCCATTGTATTCCGTTCCATTGCATTGAATTCCGTTCCATTCCATTCCATTCCTTTCGGTTCCGTTCCATTCCGTTCCGTTCCGTTCCGTTCCGTTCTACTCGGGTTGTTTCCATTCTATTCCATCCCATTCCATTCGATTCCATTCTATTCCATTCGATTCCATTCGATTCAATTCGATTCCATTCCATTCCATTCCATTCCATTCCATTCCATTCCATTCCATTGAATTCCATTCCATTCCATTCCGTTCCATTCCATTCCGTTCCATTCCATTCCATTCCATTCCATTCCATTCCATTCCATTACGTTCCGTTCCACTCCGTTCCATTCCGTTCCATTCCATTGAATTCCGATCCATTGCATTGAATTCCATTCCATTCCATTCCATTCCATTCCATTCCATTCCATTGAATTCCATTCCATTCCATTCCATTCCATTGAATTCTGTTCCATTCAATTCCATTCCATTCCATTCCGTTCTACTCGGGTTGATTCCATTCTATTCCATTCCGTTCCGTTCCGTTCCGTTCCGTTCCTTTCCGTTCCATTCCATTCCACTCGGGTTGGTTCCATTCTATTCCATTCCATTGCATTCGATTCCATTCGATTCCATTCGATTCCATTCGATTCCATTCCATTCCATTCGATTCCATTCGATTCCATTCCGTTCCATTGAATTCCGTTCCATTCCATTCCATTCCATTGAATTCCGTTCCATTCCATTCAATTCCATTCCATTCCATTCCATTCCATTTGAATTCCATTCCATTCCATTCCGTTCCATTCCATTCCATTCCATTCCATTCCATTCCATTCCATTCCATTCTACTCGGGTTGATTCCATTCTATTCCATTCCATTCCATTCGATTCCATTCGATTCCATTCGATTCCATTCGATTCCATTCCATTCCATTCCATTCCATTCCATTCCATTCCATTGAATTCCATTCCATTGAATTCCATTCCATTCCATTGAATTCCAGTCCATTCCATTCCATTCCATTGAAGTCCGTTCCATTCCATTCCATTCCATTCCATTCCATTCCATTGAATTCCATACCATGGAATTCCATTCCATTCCATTCCATTCCATTGAATTCCATTCCAGTCCGTTCCATTCCGTTCCGTTCCGTTCCGTTCCGTTCCATTCCATTCCATTCCATTCCATGGAATTCCATTCCATTCCATTCCATTCCATTCCGTTCCATTCCATTCCGTTCCATTCCATTCCATTCCATTCCATTCCATTCCGTTCCATTCCGTTCCATTCCGTTCCATTCCATTGAATTCCGTTCCATTGCATTGAATTCCGTTCCATTCCATTCCATTCCTTTCCGTTCCGTTCCGTTCCGTTCCGTTCCGTTCCGTTCTACTCGGGTTGATTCCATTCTATTCCATTCCATTCCATTCGATTCCATTCTATTCCATTCGATTCCATTCGATTCAATTCGATTCCATTCCATTCCATTGCATTCCATTCCATTCCATTGAATTCCATTCCATTCCATTGAATTCCATTCCTTTCCATTCCATTCCATTGAATTCCGTTCAATTCCATTCCATTCCATTCCATTCCATTCCATTCCATTCCATTCGAATTCCATTCCATTCCATTCCGTTCCATTCCATTCCATTCCATTCCATTCCATTCCATTCTACTCGGGTTGATTCCATTCTATTCCATTCCATTCCATTCGATTCCATTCGATTACTTTCGATTCCATTCCATTCCATTCCATTCCATTGAATTCCGTTCCATTGAATTCCATTCCTTTACGTTCCGTTCCATTCCGTTCTGTTCCATTCTACTCGGGTTGATTCCATTCTATTCCTTTACATTCCATTCGATTCCATTTGATTCCATTCCATTCCATTCCATTTGAATTCCATTGCATTCCATTCCATTCCATTCCATTCCATTCCATTCCATTCCATCGAATTCCATTCCATTCGATTCCATTCCATTCCATTCCATTCCATTCCATTCCATTCTACTCGGGTTGATTCCATTCTATTCCATTCCATTCCATTTGATTCCATTCGATTCCATTCGATTCCATTCGATTCCATTCCATTCCATTCCATTCAATTGAATTCCATTCCATTCCGTTCCATTCCATTCCATTCCTTTCCATTCCATTCCGTTCCGTTCCATTCCTTTCCATTCCGTTCCTTTCCATTGAATTCCGTTCCATTGCATTGAATTCCGTTCCATTCCATTCCATTCCTTTCCGTTCCGTTCCATTCCGTTCCGTTCCGTTCCGTTCCGTTCTACTCGGGTTGATTCCATTCTATTCCATTCCATTCCATTCGATTCCATTCTATTCCATTCGATTCCATTCGATTCAATTCGATTCCATTCCATTCCATTCCATTCCATTGAATTCCATTCCATTCCATTCCATTCCATTGAATTCCATTCCATTCCATTCCATTCCATTGAATTCTGTTCCATTCAATTCCATTCCATTCCATTCCGTTCTACTCGGGTTGATTCCATTCTATTCCATTCCGTTCCGTTCCGTTCCGTTCCGTTCCGTTCCATTCCACTCGTGTTGATTCCATTCTATTCCATTCCATTCCATTCGATTCCATTCGATTCCAATCGATTCCATTCGATTCCATTCGATTCCATTCGATTGCATTCCATTCCATTGAATTCCATTCCATTCCATTCCATTCCATTGAATTCCGTTCCATTCCATTCAATTCCATTCCATTCCATTCCATTCCATTCCATTCCATTCCATTCCATTCCATTGAATTCCATTCCATTCCGTTCCGTTCCGTTCCGTTCCGTGCCGTTCCGTTCCATTCCATTCCATTCCATTCCATTGAATTCCGTTCCATTCCATTGAATTCCATTCCATTCCGTTCCATTCCATTGAATTCCGTTCCGTTCCGTTCCGTTCCATTCCATTCCATTCCGTTCCATTCCGTTCTACTCGGGTTGATTCCATTCTATTCCATTCCATTCCATTCGATTCCATTCCATTCCATTCCATTCCGTTCTACTCGGGTTCATTCCATTCCATTCCGTTCCGTTCCGTTCCGTTCCGTTCCGTTCCATTCCATTCCTTTCCATTCCATTGAATTCCGTTCCATTCCATTGAATTCCATTCCATTCCATTCCATTCCATTCCATTCCATTAAATTCGATTCCATTCGATTCGATTCGATTCTATTCCATTCCATTCCATTCCATTCCATTCCATTCGATTCCATTCGATTCGATTCGATTCCATTCCATTCCATTCCATTCCATTCCATTCCATTCGATTCCATTCCATTCCATTTCACTCCATTCCGTTCCGTTCCGTTCCGTTCCGTTCCGTTCCGTTCTGTTCCGTTCTACTCGGGTTCGTTCCATTCCATTCCATTCCATTCCATTCCGTTCTACTCGGGTTTATCATTCCATTCCATTCCGTTGCGTTCCGTTCCTTTCCGTTCCATTCCATTCCATTCCATTCCATTCCATTCCATTCCATTCGGTTCCATTCGATTCCATTCCATTCCATTTCACTCCGTTCCGTTCCGTTCCGTTCCGTTCCATTCCGTTCAGTTCCGTTCTATTCGGGTTCGTTCCATTCCGTTCCATTCCATTCCATTCCGCTCTACTCGGGTTGATTCCATTCTATTCCAATCCATTCCATTCTATTCCATTCGATTCCATTCGATTCCATTCCATTCCATTCCATTCCATTCCATTCCATTCCATTCTATTCCATTGAATTCCATTCCGTTCCACGCCATTCCATTCCGTTCTGCTCGGGTTGATTTCATTCCATTCCATTCCTTTCAGTTCCGTTCCATTCCGTTCCGTTCCGTTGCGTTGCGTTCCATTCCGTTCCGTTCCGTTCCATTCCGTTCCGTTCCATTCCGTTCCATTCCATTCCATTCCATTCCATTCCATTCCATTCCGTTCTACTCGGGTTGATTCCATTCTATTCCATTACATTCCATTCGATTCCATTCAAGTCCATTCGATTCCATTCCATTCCATTCCATTCCATTCCATTCTATTCCATTGAATTCCATTCCATTCCTTCCATTCCGTTCCATTCCATTCCATTCCATTCCATTCCATTCCATTCCATTCCATTCCATTCCAATCGATTCCATTCGATTCCATTCGATTCCATTCGATTCCATTCCATTCCATTCCATTCCATTCCATTCCATTCTATTCCATTGAATTCCATTCCATTCCATTCCATTCCGTTCTACTCGGATTCATTCCATTCCATTCCGTTCCGTTCCGTTCCATTCCGTTCCATTCCTTTCTACTTGTGTTGATTCCATTCCATTCCATTCTATTCCATAGAATTCCATTCCATAGAATTCCATTCCATTCCATTCCATTCCATTCCATTTCATTGAATTCCATTCCATTCCATTCCATTCCATTCCATTCCATTCCATTCCATTCCATTCTATTCCATTCAATTGAATTCCTTTACATTCCATTCCATTCGATTCCACTCCATTCCATTGAATTCCATTCCATTCCATTCCATTCCATTCCATTCCATTGAATTCCATTGAATTCCATTCCATTGAATTCCATTCCATTCCATGGAATTCCATTCCATTCCATTCCATTCCATTCCTTTCCATTCCATTCCGTTCCATTCCATTCCTTTCCATTCCATTCCGTTCCGTTCCATTCCGTTCCATTCCGTTCCATTCCATTGAATTCCGTTCCATTGCATTGAATTCCGTTCCATTCCATTCCATTCCTTTCCGTTCCATTCCATTCCGTTCCGTTCCGTTCCGTTCCGTTCTACTCGGGTTGATTCCATTCTATTCCATTCCATTCCATTCGATTCCATTCTATTCCATTCGATTCCATTCGATTCAATTCGATTCCATTCCATTCCATTCCATTCCATTCCATTCCATTCCATTCCATTGAATTCCATTCCATTCCATTCCGTTCCATTCCATTCCGTTCCATTCCATTCCATTCCATTCCATTCCATTCCATTCCATTACTTTCCGTTCCATTCCGTTCCATTCCGTTCCATTCCATTGAATTCCGATCCATTGCATTGAATTCCGTTCCATTCCATTCCATTCCATTCCTTTCCGTTCCGTTCCGTTCCGTTCCGTTCCGTTCTACTCGCATTGATTCCATTCTATTCCATTCCATTCCATTCCATTCCATTCCATTCCATTCCATTCGATTCCATTCGATTCCATTCCATTCCATTCCATTCCATTCCATTCCATTCCATTCCATTCCATTGAATTCCATTCCATTCCATTCCATTCCATTCCATTCCATTCCATTCCATTGAATTCCATTCCATTCCATTCCATTCCATTGAATTCTGTTGCATTCAATTCCATTCCATTCCATTCCTTTCTACTCGGGTTGATTCCATTCTATTCCATTCCGTTCCGTTCCGTTCCGTTCCGTTCCTTTCCGTTCCATTCCATTCCACTCGGGTTGGTTCCATTCTATTCCAATCCATTCCATTCGATTCCATTCGATTCCATTCGATTCCATTCGATTCCATTCGATTCCATTCGATTCCATTCCATTCCATTGAATTCCGTTCCATTCCATTCCATTCCATTGAATTCCGTTCCATTCCATTCAATTCCATTCCATTCCATTCCATTCCATTTGAATTCCATTCCATTCCATTCCGTTCCATTCCATTCCATTCCATTCCATTCCATTCCATTCCATTCCATTCCATTGAATTCCATTGAATTCCATTCCATTGAATTCCATTCCATTCCATTGAATTCCATTCCATTCCATTCCATTCCATTCCGTTCCATTCCATTCCATTCCATTCCATTCCATTCCTTTCCATTCCATTCCGTTCCATTCCATTCCTTTCCATTCCGTTCCATTCCATTGTATTCCGTTCCATTGAATTGAATTCCGTTCCATTCCATTCCATTCCTTTCGGTTCCGTTCCATTCCGTTCCGTTCCGTTCCGTTCCGTTCTACTCGGGTTGTTTCCATTCTATTCCATCCCATTCCATTCGATTCCATTCTATTCCATTCGATTCCATTCGATTCAATTCGATTCCATTCCATTCCATTCCATTCCATTCCATTCCATTCCATTGAATTCCATTCCATTCCATTCCGTTCCATTCCATTCCGTTCCATTCCATTCCATTCCATTCCATTCCATTCCATTCCATTACGTTCCGTTCCACTCCGTTCCATTCCGTTCCATTCCATTGAATTCCGATCCATTGCATTGAATTCCATTCCATTCCATTCCATTCCATTCCATTCCATTCCATTGAATTCCATTCCATTCCATTCCATTCCATTGAATTCTGTTCCATTCAATTCCATTCCATTCCATTCCGTTCTACTCGGGTTGATTCCATTCTATTCCATTCCGTTCCGTTCCGTTCCGTTCCGTTCCTTTCCGTTCCATTCCATTCCACTCGGGTTGGTTCCATTCTATTCCATTCCATTGCATTCGATTCCATTCGATTCCATTCGATTCCATTCGATTCCATTCCATTCCATTCGATTCCATTCGATTCCATTCCATTCCATTGAATTCCGTTCCATTCCATTCCATTCCATTGAATTCCGTTCCATTCCATTCAATTCCATTCCATTCCATTCCATTCCATTTGAATTCCATTCCATTCCATTCCGTTCCATTCCATTCCATTCCATTCCATTCCATTCCATTCCATTCCATTCTACTCGGGTTGATTCCATTCTATTCCATTCCATTCCATTCGATTCCATTCGATTCCATTCGATTCCATTCGATTCCATTCCATTCCATTCCATTCCATTCCATTCCATTCCATTGAATTCCATTCCATTGAATTCCATTCCATTCCATTGAATTCCAGTCCATTCCATTCCATTCCATTGAAGTCCGTTCCATTCCATTCCATTCCATTCCATTCCATTCCATTGAATTCCATACCATGGAATTCCATTCCATTCCATTCCATTCCATTGAATTCCATTCCAGTCCGTTCCATTCCGTTCCGTTCCGTTCCGTTCCGTTCCATTCCATTCCATTCCATTCCATGGAATTCCATTCCATTCCATTCCATTCCATTCCGTTCCATTCCATTCCGTTCCATTCCATTCCATTCCATTCCATTCCGTTCCGTTCCATTCCGTTCCATTCCGTTCCATTCCATTGAATTCCGTTCCATTGCATTGAATTCCGTTCCATTCCATTCCATTCCTTTCCGTTCCGTTCCGTTCCGTTCCGTTCCGTTCTACTCGGGTTGATTCCATTCTATTCCATTCCATTCCATTCGATTCCATTCTATTCCATTCGATTCCATTCGATTCAATTCGATTCCATTCCATTCCATTGCATTCCATTCCATTCCATTGAATTCCATTCCATTCCATTGAATTCCATTCCTTTCCATTCCATTCCATTGAATTCCGTTCAATTCCATTCCATTCCATTCCATTCCATTCCATTCCATTCCATTCGAATTCCATTCCATTCCATTCCGTTCCATTCCATTCCATTCCATTCCATTCCATTCCATTCCATTCCATTCTACTCGGGTTGATTCCATTCTATTCCATTCCATTCCATTCGATTCCATTCGATTACTTTCGATTCCATTCCATTCCATTCCATTCCATTGAATTCCGTTCCATTGAATTCCATTCCTTTACGTTCCGTTCCATTCCGTTCTGTTCCATTCTACTCGGGTTGATTCCATTCTATTCCTTTACATTCCATTCGATTCCATTTGATTCCATTCCATTCCATTCCATTTGAATTCCATTGCATTCCATTCCATTCCATTCCATTCCACTCCATTCCATTCCATCGAATTCCATTCCATTCGATTCCATTCCATTCCATTCCATTCCATTCCATTCCATTCTACTCGGGTTGATTCCATTCTATTCCATTCCATTCCATTTGATTCCATTCGATTCCATTCGATTCCATTCGATTCCATTCCATTCCATTCCATTCAATTGAATTCCATTCCATTCCGTTCCATTCCATTCCATTCCTTTCCATTCCATTCCGTTCCGTTCCATTCCTTTCCATTCCGTTCCTTTCCATTGAATTCCGTTCCATTGCATTGAATTCCGTTCCATTCCATTCCATTCCTTTCCGTTCCGTTCCATTCCGTTCCGTTCCGTTCCGTTCCGTTCTACTCGGGTTGATTCCATTCTATTCCATTCCATTCCATTCGATTCCATTCTATTCCATTCGATTCCATTCGATTCAATTCGATTCCATTCCATTCCCTTCCATTCCATTGAATTCCATTCCATTCCATTCCATTCCATTCCATTGAATTCCATTCCATTCCATTCCATTCCATTGAATTCTGTTCCATTCAATTCCATTCCATTCCATTCCGTTCTACTCGGGTTGATTCCATTCTATTCCATTCCGTTCCGTTCCGTTCCGTTCCGTTCCGTTCCATTCCACTCGTGTTGATTCCATTCTATTCCATTCCATTCCATTCGATTCCATTCGATTCCAATCGATTCCATTCGATTCCATTCGATTCCATTTGATTGCATTCCATTCCATTGAATTCCATTCCATTCCATTCCATTCCATTGAATTCCGTTCCATTCCATTCAATTCCATTCCATTCCATTCCATTCCATTCCATTCCATTCCATTCCATTCCATTGAATTCCATTCCATTCCGTTCCGTTCCGTTCCGTTCCGTGCCGTTCCGTTCCATTCCATTCCATTCCATTCCATTGAATTCCGTTCCATTCCATTGAATTCCATTCCATTCCGTTCCATTCCATTGAATTCCGTTCCGTTCCGTTCCGTTCCATTCCATTCCATTCCGTTCCATTCCGTTCTACTCGGGTTGATTCCATTCTATTCCATTCCATTCCATTCGATTCCATTCCATTCCATTCCATTCCGTTCTACTCGGGTTCATTCCATTCCATTCCGTTCCGTTCCGTTCCGTTCCGTTCCGTTCCATTCCATTCCGTTCCATTCCATTGAATTCCGTTCCATTCCATTGAATTCCATTCCATTCCATTCCATTCCATTCCATTGAATTCCATTCCATTCCATTGCATTCCATTGAAGTCCGTTCCATTCCATTCCATTCCATTCCATTCCATTCCATTGAATTCCATACCATTGAATTCCATTCCATTCCATTCCATTCCATTCCATTCCATTCCAGTCCGTTCCGTTCCGTTCCGTTCCGTTCCGTTCCGTTCCATTCCATTCCATTCCATTCCATGGAATTCCATTCCATTCCATTCCATTCCATGGAATTCCATTCCATTCCATTCCATTCCATTCCGTTCCATTCCATTCCGTTCCATTCCATTCCATTCCATTCCATTCCGTTCCGTTCCATTCCGTTCCATTCCGTTCCATTCCATTGAATTCCGTTCCATTGCATTGAATTCCGTTCCATTCCATTCCATTGCTTTCCGTTCCGTTCCGTTCCGTTCCGTTCCGTTCTACTCGGGTTGATTCCATTCTGTTCCATTCCATTCCATTCGATTCCATTCTATTCCATTCGATTCCATTCGATTCAATTCGATTCCATTCCATTCCATTGAATTCCATTCCATTCCATTGAATTCCATTCCATTCCATTCCATTGAATTCCATTCCATTCCATTGAATTCCATTCCATTCCATTCCATTCGATTCCATTCCATTCCATGGAATTCCATTCCATTCCATTCCATTCCTTTCCATTCCATTCCATTCCATTCCATTCCATTGAATTCCATTGAATTCCATTCCATTCCATTGAATTCCATTCCTTTCCATTCCATTCCATTGAATTCCGTTCAATTCCATTCCATTCCATTCCATTCCATTCCATTCCATTCGAATTGCATTCCATTCCATTCCATTCCATTCCATTCCATTCCATTCCATTCCTTTCCATTCCATTCCATTCTACTCGGGTTGATTCCATTCTATTCCATTCCATTCCATTCGATTCCATTCGATTCCTTTCGATTCCATTCCATTCCATTCCATTCCATTGAATTCCGTTCCATTGAATTCCATTCCTTTCCGTTCCGTTCCGTTCCGTTCTGTTCCATTCTACTCGGGTTGATTCCATTCTATTCCTTTACATTCCATTCGATTCCATTCGATTCCATTCCATTCCATTCCATTTGAATTCCATTGCATTGCATTCCATTCCATTCCATTCCATTCCATTCCATTTGAATTCCATTGCATTCCATTCCATTCCATTCCATTCCATTCCATTCCATTCCATTCCATCGAATTCCATTCCATTCGATTCCATTCCATTCCATTCCATTCCATTCCATTCTACTCGGGTTGATTCCATTCTATTCCATTCCATTCCATTCGATTCCATTCCATTCCATTCGATTCCATTCGATTCCATTCCATTCCATTCCATTCAATTGAATTCCATTCCATTCCATTCCATTCCATTCCATTCCATTGAATTCCATTGAATTCCATTCCATTGAATTCCATTCCATTCCATTGAATTCCATTCCATTCCATTCCATTCCATTCCGTTCCATTCCATTCCATTCCATTCCATTCCATTCCTTTCCATTCCATTCCGTTCCATTCCATTCCTTTCCATTCCGTTCCATTCCATTGTATTCCGTTCCATTGCATTGAATTCCGTTCCATTCCATTCCATTCCTTTCGGTTCCGTTCCATTCCGTTCCGTTCCGTTCCGTTCCGTTCTACTCGGGTTGTTTCCATTCTATTCCATCCCATTCCATTCGATTCCATTCTATTCCATTCGATTCCATTCGATTCAATTCGATTCCATTCCATTCCATTCCATTCCATTCCATTCCATTCCATTGAATTCCATTCCATTCCATTACGTTCCGTTCCACTCCGTTCCATTCCGTTCCATTCCATTGAATTCCGATCCATTGCATTGAATTCCATTCCATTCCATTCCATTCCATTCCATTCCATTCCATTGAATTCCATTCCATTCCATTCCATTCCATTGAATTCTGTTCCATTCAATTCCATTCCATTCCATTCCGTTCTACTCGGGTTGATTCCATTCTATTCCATTCCGTTCCGTTCCGTTCCGTTCCGTTCCTTTCCGTTCCATTCCATTCCACTCGGGTTGGTTCCATTCTATTCCATTCCATTGCATTCGATTCCATTCGATTCCATTCGATTCCATTCGATTCCATTCCATTCCATTCGATTCCATTCGATTCCATTCCATTCCATTGAATTCCGTTCCATTCCATTCCATTCCATTGAATTCCGTTCCATTCCATTCAATTCCATTCCATTCCATTCCATTCCAATTGAATTCCATTCCATTCCATTCCGTTCCATTCCATTCCATTCCATTCCATTCCATTCCATTCCATTCCATTCTACTCGGGTTGATTCCATTCTATTCCATTCCATTCCATTCGATTCCATTCGATTCCATTCGATTCCATTCGATTCCATTCCATTCCATTCCATTCCATTCCATTCCATTCCATTGAATTCCATTCCATTGAATTCCATTCCATTCCATTGAATTCCAGTCCATTCCATTCCATTCCATTGAAGTCCGTTCCATTCCATTCCATTCCATTCCATTCCATTCCATTGAATTCCATACCATGGAATTCCATTCCATTCCATTCCATTCCATTGAATTCCATTCCAGTCCGTTCCATTCCGTTCCGTTCCGTTCCGTTCCGTTCCATTCCATTCCATTCCATTCCATGGAATTCCATTCCATTCCATTCCATTCCATTCCGTTCCATTCCATTCCGTTCCATTCCATTCCATTCCATTCCATTCCGTTCCGTTCCATTCCGTTCCATTCCGTTCCATTCCATTGAATTCCGTTCCATTGCATTGAATTCCGTTCCATTCCATTCCATTCCTTTCCGTTCCGTTCCGTTCCGTTCCGTTCCGTTCCGTTCTACTCGGGTTGATTCCATTCTATTCCATTCCATTCCATTCGATTCCATTCTATTCCATTCGATTCCATTCGATTCAATTCGATTCCATTCCATTCCATTGCATTCCATTCCATTCCATTGAATTCCATTCCATTCCATTGAATTCCATTCCTTTCCATTCCATTCCATTGAATTCCGTTCAATTCCATTCCATTCCATTCCATTCCATTCCATTCCATTCCATTCGAATTCCATTCCATTCCATTCCGTTCCATTCCATTCCATTCCATTCCGTTCCGTTCCATTCCGTTCCATTCCGTTCCATTCCATTGAATTCCGTTCCATTGCATTGAATTCCGTTCCATTCCATTCCATTCCTTTCCGTTCCGTTCCGTTCCGTTCCGTTCCGTTCCGTTCTACTCGGGTTGATTCCATTCTATTCCATTCCATTCCATTCGATTCCATTCTATTCCATTCGATTCCATTCGATTCAATTCGATTCCATTCCATTCCATTGCATTCCATTCCATTCCATTGA
Organism: Gorilla gorilla gorilla; assembly: GCF_029281585.2. NCBI lineage: Eukaryota > Metazoa > Chordata > Mammalia > Primates > Hominidae > Gorilla > Gorilla gorilla. The sequence goes on from NC_073242.2 coordinate 60,815,208, forward strand.
ATTCCATTCCATTCCATTGAATTCCATTCCTTTCCATTCCATTCCATTGAATTCCGTTCAATTCCATTCCATTCCATTCCATTCCATTCCATTCCATTCCATTCGAATTCCATTCCATTCCATTCCGTTCCATTCCATTCCATTCCATTCCATTCCATTCCATTCTACTCGGGTTGATTCCATTCTATTCCATTCCATTCCATTCGATTCCATTCGATTACTTTCGATTCCATTCCATTCCATTCCATTCCATTGAATTCCGTTCCATTGAATTCCATTCCTTTACGTTCCGTTCCATTCCGTTCTGTTCCATTCTACTCGGGTTGATTCCATTCTATTCCTTTACATTCCATTCGATTCCATTTGATTCCATTCCATTCCATTCCATTTGAATTCCATTGCATTCCATTCCATTCCATTCCATTCCATTCCATTCCATTCCATCGAATTCCATTCCATTCGATTCCATTCCATTCCATTCCATTCCATTCCATTCCATTCTACTCGGGTTGATTCCATTCTATTCCATTCCATTCCATTTGATTCCATTCGATTCCATTCGATTCCATTCGATTCCATTCCATTCCATTCCATTCAATTGAATTCCATTCCATTCCGTTCCATTCCATTCCATTCCTTTCCATTCCATTCCGTTCCGTTCCATTCCTTTCCATTCCGTTCCTTTCCATTGAATTCCGTTCCATTGCATTGAATTCCGTTCCATTCCATTCCATTCCTTTCCGTTCCGTTCCATTCCGTTCCGTTCCGTTCCGTTCCGTTCTACTCGGGTTGATTCCATTCTATTCCATTCCATTCCATTCGATTCCATTCTATTCCATTCGATTCCATTCGATTCAATTCGATTCCATTCCATTCCATTCCATTCCATTGAATTCCATTCCATTCCATTCCATTCCATTCCATTGAATTCCATTCCATTCCATTCCATTCCATTGAATTCTGTTCCATTCAATTCCATTCCATTCCATTCCGTTCTACTCGGGTTGATTCCATTCTATTCCATTCCGTTCCGTTCCGTTCCGTTCCGTTCCGTTCCATTCCACTCGTGTTGATTCCATTCTATTCCATTCCATTCCATTCGATTCCATTCGATTCCAATCGATTCCATTCGATTCCATTCGATTCCATTCGATTGCATTCCATTCCATTGAATTCCATTCCATTCCATTCCATTCCATTGAATTCCGTTCCATTCCATTCAATTCCATTCCATTCCATTCCATTCCATTCCATTCCATTCCATTCCATTCCATTGAATTCCATTCCATTCCGTTCCGTTCCGTTCCGTTCCGTGCCGTTCCGTTCCATTCCATTCCATTCCATTCCATTGAATTCCGTTCCATTCCATTGAATTCCATTCCATTCCGTTCCATTCCATTGAATTCCGTTCCGTTCCGTTCCGTTCCATTCCATTCCATTCCGTTCCATTCCGTTCTACTCGGGTTGATTCCATTCCATTCCATTCCATTCCATTCCGTTCTACTCGGGTTTATCATTCCATTCCATTCCGTTGCGTTCCGTTCCTTTCCGTTCCATTCCATTCCATTCCATTCCATTCCATTCCATTCCATTCGGTTCCATTCGATTCCATTCCATTCCATTTCACTCCGTTCCGTTCCGTTCCGTTCCGTTCCATTCCGTTCAGTTCCGTTCTATTCGGGTTCGTTCCATTCCGTTCCATTCCATTCCATTCCGCTCTACTCGGGTTGATTCCATTCTATTCCAATCCATTCCATTCTATTCCATTCGATTCCATTCGATTCCATTCCATTCCATTCCATTCCATTCCATTCCATTCCATTCTATTCCATTGAATTCCATTCCGTTCCACGCCATTCCATTCCGTTCTGCTCGGGTTGATTTCATTCCATTCCATTCCTTTCAGTTCCGTTCCATTCCGTTCCGTTCCGTTGCGTTGCGTTCCATTCCGTTCCGTTCCGTTCCATTCCGTTCCGTTCCATTCCGTTCCATTCCATTCCATTCCATTCCATTCCATTCCATTCCGTTCTACTCGGGTTGATTCCATTCTATTCCATTACATTCCATTCGATTCCATTCAAGTCCATTCGATTCCATTCCATTCCATTCCATTCCATTCCATTCTATTCCATTGAATTCCATTCCATTCCTTCCATTCCGTTCCATTCCATTCCATTCCATTCCATTCCATTCCATTCCATTCCAATCGATTCCATTCGATTCCATTCGATTCCATTCGATTCCATTCCATTCCATTCCATTCCATTCCATTCCATTCTATTCCATTGAATTCCATTCCATTCCATTCCATTCCGTTCTACTCGGATTCATTCCATTCCATTCCGTTCCGTTCCGTTCCATTCCGTTCCATTCCTTTCTACTTGTGTTGATTCCATTCCATTCCATTCTATTCCATTGAATTCCATTCCATAGAATTCCATTCCATTCCATTCCATTCCATTCCATTTCATTGAATTCCATTCCATTCCATTCCATTCCATTCCATTCCATTCCATTCCATTCCATTCTATTCCATTCAATTGAATTCCTTTACATTCCATTCCATTCGATTCCACTCCATTCCATTGAATTCCATTCCATTCCATTCCATTCCATTCCATTCCATTGAATTCCATTGAATTCCATTCCATTGAATTCCATTCCATTCCATCGAATTCCATTCCATTCCATTCCATTCCATTCCTTTCCATTCCATTCCGTTCCATTCCATTCCTTTCCATTCCATTCCGTTCCGTTCCATTCCGTTCCATTCCGTTCCATTCCATTGAATTCCGTTCCATTGCATTGAATTCCGTTCCATTCCATTCCATTCCTTTCCGTTCCATTCCATTCCGTTCCGTTCCGTTCCGTTCCGTTCTACTCGGGTTGATTCCATTCTATTCCATTCCATTCCATTCGATTCCATTCTATTCCATTCGATTCCATTCGATTCAATTCGATTCCATTCCATTCCATTCCATTCCATTCCATTCCATTCCATTCCATTCCATTGAATTCCATTCCATTCCATTCCGTTCCATTCCATTCCGTTCCATTCCATTCCATTCCATTCCATTCCATTCCATTCCATTACTTTCCGTTCCATTCCGTTCCATTCCGTTCCATTCCATTGAATTCCGATCCATTGCATTGAATTCCGTTCCATTCCATTCCATTCCATTCCTTTCCGTTCCGTTCCGTTCCGTTCCGTTCCGTTCCGTTCTACTCGCATTGATTCCATTCTATTCCATTCCATTCCATTCCATTCCATTCCATTCCATTCCATTCCATTCCATTCGATTCCATTCCATTCCATTCCATTCCATTCCATTCCATTCCATTCCATTCCATTCCATTGAATTCCATTCCATTCCATTCCATTCCATTCCATTCCATTCCATTCCATTCCATTGAATTCCATTCCATTCCATTCCATTCCATTGAATTCTGTTGCATTCAATTCCATTCCATTCCATTCCGTTCTACTCGGGTTGATTCCATTCTATTCCATTCCGTTCCGTTCCGTTCCGTTCCGTTCCTTTCCGTTCCATTCCATTCCACTCGGGTTGGTTCCATTCTATTCCAATCCATTCCATTCGATTCCATTCGATTCCATTCGATTCCATTCGATTCCATTCGATTCCATTCGATTCCATTCCATTCCATTGAATTCCGTTCCATTCCATTCCATTCCATTGAATTAAGTTCCATTCCATTCAATTCCATTCCATTCCATTCCATTCCATTTGAATTCCATTCCATTCCATTCCGTTCCATTCCATTCCATTCCATTCCATTCCATTCCATTCCATTCTACTCGGGTTGATTCCATTCTATTCCATTCCATTCCATTCGATTCCATTCGATTCCATTTGATTCCATTCGATTCCATTCCATTCCATTCCATTCCATTCCATTCCATTCCATTCCATTCCATTCCATTGAATTCCATTCCATTCCATTGAATTCCATTCCGTTCCATTCCATTCCATTGAAGTCCGTTCCATTCCATTCCATTCCATTCCATTCCATTGAATTCCATACCATTGAATTCCATTCCATTCCATTCCATTGAATTCCATTCCATTCCGTTCTGTTCCATTCCATTCCATTCCATTCCATTCCATTCCATTCCATTGAATTCCATTCCATTCCATTGAATTCCATTCCGTTCCATTCCATTCCATTGAAGTCCGTTCCATTCCATTCCATTCCATTCCATTCCATTCCATTCCATTCCATTCCATTCCATTGAATTCCATTCCATTCCATTGAATTCCATTCCGTTCCATTCCATTCCATTGAAGTCCGTTCCATTCGATTCCATTCGATTCCATTCCATTCCATTCCATTCCATTCCATTCCATTCCATTCCATTGAATTCCATTCCATTCCATTGAATTCCATTCCGTTCCATTCCATTCCATTGAAGTCCGTTCCGTTCCATTCCATTCCATTCCATTCCATTGAATTCCGTTCCATTCCATTGAATTCCATTCCATTCCGTTCCATTCCATTGAATTCCGTTCCGTTCCGTTCCGTTCCGTTCCATTCCGTTCCATTCCGTTCCATTCCATTCTACTCGGGTTGATTCCATTCTATTCCATTCGATTCCATTCGATTCCATTCGATTCCATTCGATTCCATTCCATTCCATTGAATTCCATTGAATTCCATTCCATTCCATTCCATTCCATTCCATTCCATTGAATTCCATTGAATTCCATTCCATTGAATTCCATTCCATTCCATGGAATTCCTTTCCATTCCATTCCATTCCATTCCGTTCCATTCCATTCCGTTCCATTTCATTCCATTCCATTCCATTCCGTTCCGTTCCATTCCGTTCCATTCCGTTCCATTCCATTGAATTCCGTTCCATTGCATTGAATTCCGTTCCATTCCATTCCATTCCTTTCCGTTCCGTTCCGTTCCGTTCCGTTCCGTTCTACTCGGGTTGATTCCATTCTATTCCATTCCATTCCATTCGATTCCATTCTATTCCATTCGATTCCATTCCATTCCATTCCATTCCATTGAATTCCATTCCATTCCATTGAATTCCATTCCATTCCATTCCATTCCATTGAATTCCATTCCATTCCATTCCACTCGATTCCATTCCATTCCATGGAATTCCATTCCATTCCATTCCATTCCATTCCATTCCATTCCATTCCATTGAATTCCATTGAATTCCATTCCATTCCATTGAATTCCATTCCTTTCCATTCCATTCCATTGAATTCCGTTCAATTCCATTCCATTCCATTCCATTCCATTCCATTCCATTCCATTCGAATTCCATTCCATTCCATTCCATTCCATTCCATTCCATTCGAATTCCATTCCATTCCATTCCATTTCATTCCATTCCATTCCATTCCATCGAATTCCATTCAATTCCATTGAATTCCATTCCATTCCATTGAATTCCATTCCATTCCATTCCATTCCATTCCATTCCATTCCATTCCATCGAATTCCATTCCATTCCGTTCCATTCCATTCAATTCTATTCCATTCCATTCCATTCCATTCCATTCCATTCTACTCGGGTTGATTCCATTCTATTCCATTCCATTCCATTCCATTCCATTCGATTCCATTCGATTCCATTCCATTCCATTCCATTCCATTCCATTCCATTCCATTGAATTCCATTCCATTCCATTCCATTCCACTGAATTCCATTCCATTCCGTTCCGTTCCGTTCCGTTCCGTTCCGTTCCATTCCATTCCATTCCATTCCATTGAATTCCGTTCCATTCCATTGAATTCCATTCCATTCCGTTCCATTGCATTGAATTCCGTTCCGTTCCGTTCCTTTCCGTTCCGTTCCATTCCGTTCCATTCCGTTCCATTCCGTTCTACTCGGGTTGTTTCCATTCTATTCCATTCCATTCCATTCCATTGCATTCCATTCCATTCCATTCCATTCCATTCCATTGCATTCCATTCCATTCCATTCCATTCCATTCCATTCCATTTGAATTCCATTGCATTCCATTCCATTCCATTCCATTCCATTCCATTACATCGAATTCCATTCCATTCGATTCCATTCCATTCCATTCCATTCCATTCCATTCTACTCGGGTTGATTCCATTCTATTCCATTCCATTCCATTCGATTCCATTCCATTCCATTCCATTCCATTCGATTCCATTCCATTCCATTCAATTCAATTGAATTCCATTCCATTCCATTCCATTCCATTCCATTCCATTGAATTCCATTGAATTCCATTCCATTGAATTCCATTCCATTCCATTGAATTCCATTCCATTCCATTCCATTCCATTCCGTTCCATTCCATTCCGTTCCATTCCATTCCATTCCTTTCCATTCCATTCCGTTCCGTTCCATTCCTTTCCATTCCGTTCCATTCCATTGTATTCCGTTCCATTGCATTGAATTCCGTTCCATTCCATTCCATTCCATTCCTTTCCGTTCCATTCCGTTCCGTTCCGTTCCGTTCCGTTCTACTCGGGTTGATTCCATTCTATTCCATCCCATTCCATTCGATTCCATTCTATTCCATTCGATTCCATTCGATTCAATTCGATTCCATTCCATTCCATTCCATTCCATTCCATTCCATTCCATTGAATTCCATTCCATTCCATTCCGTTCCATTCCATTCCGTTCCATTCCATTCCATTCCATTCCATTCCATTCCATTCCATTACGTTCCGTTCCATTCCGTTCCATTCCGTTCCATTCCATTGAATTCCGATCCATTGCATTGAATTCCATTCCATTCCATTCCATTCCATTCCTTTCCGTTTCGTTCCGTTCCGTTCCGTTCCGTTCCGTTCTACTCGGATTGATTCCATTCTATTCCATTCCATTCCATTCGATTCCATTCGATTCCATTCGATTCCATTCGATTCCATTCCATTCCATTCCATTCCATTCCATTCCATTCCATTCCATTCCATTCCATTCCATTCCATTCCATTGAATTCCGTTCCATTCCATTCCATTCCATTGAATTCTGTTCCATTCAATTCCATTCCATTCCATTCCGTTCTACTCGGGTTGATTCCATTCTATTCCATTCCGTTCCGTTCCGTTCCGTTCCGTTCCTTTCCGTTCCATTCCATTCCACTCGGGTTGGTTCCATTCTATTCCATTCCATTGCATTCGATTCCATTCGATTCCATTCGATTCCATTCGATTCCATTCGATTCCATTCGATTCCATTCCTTTCCATTGAATTCCGTTCCATTCCATTCCATTCCATTGAATTCCGTTCCATTCCATTCAATTCCATTCCATTCCATTCCATTCCATTTGAATTCCATTCCATTCCATTCCGTTCCATTCCATTCCATTCCATTCCATTCCATTCCATTCCATTCCATTCCATTCCATTCTACTCGGGTTGATTCCATTCTATTCCATTCCATTCCATTCGATTCCATTCGATTCCATTCGATTCCATTCGATTCCATTCCATTCCATTCCATTCCATTCCATTCCATTCCATTCCATTGAATTCCATTCCATTGAATTCCATTCCATTCCATTGAATTCCATTCCATTCCATTCCATTCCATTGAAGTCCGTTCCATTCCATTCCATTCCATTCCATTCCATTCCATTGAATTCCATACCATTGAATTCCATTCCATTCCGTTCCATTCCATTGAATTCCATTCCAGTCCGTTCCGTTCCGTTCCGTTCCGTTCCGTTCCGTTCCATTCCATTCCATTCCATTCCATGGAATTCCATTCCATTCCATTCCATTCCATTCCGTTCCATTCCATTCCGTTCCATTCCATTCCATTCCATTCCATTCCGTTCCGTTCCATTCCGTTCCATTCCGTTCCATTCCATTGAATTCCGTTCCATTGCATTGAATTCCGTTCCATTCCATTCCATTCCTTTCCGTTCCGTTGCGTTCCGTTCCGTTCCGTTCCGTTCTACTCGGGTTGATTCCATTCTATTCCATTCCATTCCATTCGATTCCATTCTATTCCATTCGATTCCATTCGATTCAATTCGATTCCATTCCATTCCATTGCATTCCATTCCATTCCATTGAATTCCATTCCATTCCATTGAATTCCATTCCATTCCATTCCATTCCATGGAATTCCATTCCATTCCATTCCATTCGATTCAATTCCATTCCATGGAATTCCATTCCATTCCATTCCATTCCATTCCATTGAATTCCATTGAATTCCATTCCATTCCATTGAATTCCATTCCTTTCCATTCCATTCCATTGAATTCCGTTCAATTCCATTCCATTCCATTCCATTCCATTCCATTCCATTCGAATTCCATTCCATTCCATTCCGTTCCATTCCATTCCATTCCATTCCATTCCATTCCATTCCATTCTACTCGGGTTGATTCCATTCTATTCCATTCCATTCCATTCGATTCCATTCGATTCCATTCGATTCCATTCGATTCCATTCCATTCCATTCCATTCAATTGAATTCCATTCCATTCCATTCCATTCCATTCCATTCCATTGAATTCCATTGAATTCCATTCCATTGAATTCCATTCCATTCCATTGAATTCCATTCCATTCCATTCCATTCCATTCCGTTCCATTCCATTCCGTTCCATTCCATTCCATTCCTTTCCATTCCATTCCGTTCCGTTCCATTCCTTTCCATTCCGTTCCATTCCATTGAATTCCGTTCAATTGCATTGAATTCCGTTCCATTCCATTCCATTCCTTTCCGTTCCGTTCCATTCCGTTCCGTTCCGTTCCGTTCCGTTCTACTCGGATTGATTCCATTCTATTCCATTCCATTCCATTCGATTCCATTCTATTCCATTCGATTCCATTCGATTCAATTCGATTCCATTCCATTCCATTCCATTCCATTCCATTGAATTCCATTCCATTCCATTCCATTCCATTCCATTGAATTCCATTCCATTCCATTCCATTCCATTGAATTCTGTTCCATTCAATTCCATTCCATTCCATTCCGTTCTACTCGGGTTGATTCCATTCTATTCCATTCCGCTCCGTTCCGTTCCGTTCCGTTCCGTTCCATTCCACTCGTGTTGATTCCATTCTATTCCATTCCATTCCATTCGATTCCATTCGATTCCAATCGATTCCATTCGATTCCATTCGATTCCATTCGATTGCATTCCATTCCATTGAATTCCATTCCATTCCATTCCATTCCATTGAATTCCGTTCCATTCCATTCAATTCCATTCCATTCCATTCCATTCCATTCCATTCCATTCCATTCCATTCCATTGAATTCCATTCCATTCCGTTCCGTTTCGTTCCGTTCCGTTCCGTTCCGTTCCATTCCATTACATTCCATTCCATTGAATTCCGTTCCATTCCATTGAATTCCATTCCATTCCGTTCCATTCCATTGAATTCCGTTCCGTTCCGTTCCGTTCCATTCCATTCCATTCCGTTCCATTCCGTTCTACTCGGGTTGATTCCATTCTATTCCATTCCATTCCATTCGATTCCATTCCATTCCATTCCATTCCGTTCTACTCGGGTTCATTCCATTCCATTCCGTTCCGTTCCGTTCCGTTCCGTTCCGTTCCATTCCATTCCGTTCCATTCCATTGAATTCCGTTCCATTCCATTGAATTCCATTCCATTCCATTCCATTCCATTCCATTAAATTCGATTCCATTCGATTCGATTCGATTCTATTCCATTCCATTCCATTCCATTCCATTCCATTCCATTCCATTCGATTCCATTCGATTCGATTCGATTCCATTCCATTCCATTCCATTCCATTCCATTCCATTCGATTCCATTCCATTCCATTTCACTCCATTCCGTTCCGTTCCGTTCCGTTCTGTTCCGTTCTACTCGGGTTCGTTCCATTCCATTCCATTCCATTCCATTCCGTTCTACTCGGGTTTATCATTCCATTCCATTCCGTTGCGTTCCGTTCCTTTCCGTTCCATTCCATTCCATTCCATTCCATTCCATTCCATTCGGTTCCATTCGATTCCATTCCATTCCATTTCACTCCGTTCCGTTCCGTTCCGTTCCGTTCCATTCCGTTCAGTTCCGTTCTATTCGGGTTCGTTCCATTCCGTTCCATTCCATTCCATTCCGCTCTACTCGGGTTGATTCCATTCTATTCCAATCCATTGCATTCTATTCCATTCGATTCCATTCGATTCCATTCCATTCCATTCCATTCCATTCCATTCCATTCCATTCTATTCCATTGAATTCCATTCCGTTCCACTCCATTCCATTCCGTTCTGCTCGGGTTGATTTCATTCCATTCCATTCCTTTCAGTTCCGTTCCATTCCGTTCCGTTCCGTTGCGTTGCGTTCCATTCCGTTCCGTTCCGTTCCATTCCGTTCCGTTCCATTCCGTTCCATTCCATTCCATTCCATTCCATTCCATTCCATTCCGTTCTACTCGGGTTGATTCCATTCTATTCCATAACATTCCATTCGATTCCATTCAAGTCCGTTCGATTCCATTCCATTCCATTCCATTCCATTCCATTCTATTCCATTGAATTCCATTCCATTCCTTCCATTCCGTTCCATTCCATTCCATTCCATTCCATTCCATTCCAATCGATTCCATTCCATTCCATTCCATTCCATTCCATTCCATTCCATTCCATTCCATTCCATTCTATTCCATTGAATTCCATTCCATTCCATTCCATTCCGTTCTACTCGGATTCATTCCATTCCATTCCGTTCCGTTCCGTTCCGTTCCGTTCCATTCCTTTCTACTTGTGTTGATTCCATTCCATTCCATTCTATTCCATTGAATTCCATTCCATAGAATTCCATTCCATTCCATTCCATTCCATTCCATTTCATTGAATTCCATTCCATTCCATTCCACTCCATTCCATTCCATTCCATTCTATTCCATTCAATTGAATTCCTTTCCATTCCATTCCATTCGATTCCACTCCATTCCATTGAATTCCATTCCATTCCATTCCATTCCATTGAATTCCATTGAATTCCATTCCATTCCATCGAATTCCATTCCATTCCATTCCATTCCATTCCTTTCCATTCCATTCCGTTCCATTCCATTCCATTCCTTTCCATTCCATTCCGTTCCGTTCCATTCCGTTCCATTCCGTTCCATTCCATTGAATTCCGTTCCATTGCATTGAATTCCGTTCCATTCCATTCCATTCCTTTCCGTTCCATTCCATTCCGTTCCGTTCCGTTCCGTTCCGTTCTACTCGGGTTGATTCCATTCTATTCCATTCCATTCCATTCGATTCCATTCTATTCCATTCGATTCCATTCGATTCAATTCGATTCCATTCCATTCCATTCCATTCCATTCCATTCCATTCCATTCCGTTCCATTCCATTCCGTTCCATTCCATTCCATTCCATTCCATTCCATTCCATTCCATTACTTTCCGTTCCATTCCGTTCCATTCCGTTCCATTCCATTGAATTCCGATCCATTGCATTGAATTCCGTTCCATTCCATTCCATTCCATTCCTTTCCGTTCCGTTCCGTTCCGTTCCGTTCCGTTCCGTTCTACTCGGATTGATTCCATTCTATTCCATTCCATTCCATTCCATTCCATTCGATTCCATTCGATTCCATTCGATTCCATTCCATTCCATTCCATTCCATTCCATTCCATTCCATTCCATTCCATTGAATTCCATTCCATTCCATTCCATTCCATTCCATTCCATTCCATTCCATTGAATTCCATTCCATTCCATTCCATTCCATTGAATTCTGTTCCATTCAATTCCATTCCATTCCATTCCGTTCTACTCGGGATGATTCCATTCTATTCCATTCCGTTCCGTTCCGTTCCGTTCCGTTCCTTTCCGTTCCATTCCATTCCACTCGGGTTGGTTCCATTCTATTCCAATCCATTCCATTCGATTCCATTCGATTCCATTCGATTCCATTCGATTCCATTCGATTCCATTCGATTCCATTCCATTCCATTGAATTCCGTTCCATTCCATTCCATTCCATTGAATTCCGTTCCATTCCATTCAATTCCATTCCATTCCATTCCATTCCATTTGAATTCCATTCCATTCCATTCCGTTCCATTCCATTACATTCCATTCCATTCCATTCCATTCCATTCTACTCGGGTTGATTCCATTCTATTCCATTCCATTCCATTCGATTCCATTCGATTCCATTCGATTCCATTCGATTCCATTCCATTCCATTCCATTCCATTCCATTCCATTCCATTCCATTCCATTCCATTGAATTCCATTCCATTCCATTGAATTCCATTCCGTTCCATTCCATTCCATTGAAGTCCGTTCCATTCCATTCCATTCCATTGAATTCCATACCATTGAATTCCATTCCATTCCATTCCATTCCATTGAATTCCATTCCATTCCGTTCTGTTCCATTCCATTCCATTCCATTCCATTCCATTCCATTCCATTGAATTCCATTCCATTCCATTGAATTCCATTCCGTTCCATTCCATTCCATTGAAGTCCGTTCCATTCCATTCCATTCCATTCCATTCCATTCCATTCCATTGAATTCCATTCCATTCCATTGAATTCCATTCCGTTCCATTCCATTCCATTGAAGTCCGTTCCATTCGATTCCATTCGATTCCATTCCATTCCATTCCATTCCATTCCATTCCATTCCATTCCATTCCATTGAATTCCATTCCATTCCATTGAATTCCATTCCGTTCCATTCCATTCCATTGAAGACCGTTCCGTTCCATTCCATTCCATTCCATTCCATTGAATTCCGTTCCATTCCATTGAATTCCATTCCATTCCGTTCCATTCCATTGAATTCCGTTCCGTTCCGTTCCGTTCCGTTCCATTCCGTTCCATTCCGTTCCATTCCATTCTACTCGGGTTAATTCCATTCTATTCCATTCGATTGCATTCGATTCCATTCGATTCCATTCGATTCCATTCCATTCCATTGAATTCCATTCCATTCCATTCCATTCCATTCCATTCCATTCCATTCCATTGAATTCCATTGAATTCCATTCCATTGAATTCCATTCCATTCCATGGAATTCCTTTCCATTCCATTCCATTCCATTCCGTTCCATTCCATTCCGTTCCATTCCATTCCATTCCATTCCATTCCATTCCATTCCATTCCATTCCATTCCATCGAATTCCATTCCATTCCGTTCCATTCCATTCAATTCTATTCCATTCCATTCCATTCCATTCCATTCCATTCTACTCGGGTTGATTCCATTCTATTCCATTCCATTCCATTCGATTCCATTCGATTCCATTCGATTCCATTCCATTCCATTCCATTCCATTCCATTCCATTCCATTGAATTCCATTCCATTCCATTCCATTCCACTGAATTCCATTCCATTCCGTTCCGTTCCGTTCCGTTCCGTTCCGTTCCATTTCATTCCATTCCATTCCATTGAATTCCGTTCCATTCCATTGAATTCCATTCCATTCCGTTCCATTGCATTGAATTCCGTTCCGTTCCGTTCCTTTCCGTTCCGTTCCATTCCGTTCCATTCCGTTCCATTCCGTTCTACTCGGGTTGTTTCCATTCTATTCCATTCCATTCCATTCCATTCCATTCCATTCCATTCCATTCCATTCCATTCCATTCCATTCCGTTCTACTCGGATTCATTCCATTCCATTCCGTTCCGTTCCGTTCCGTTCCGTTCCATTCCTTTCTACTTGTGTTGATTCCATTTCATTCCATTCTATTCCATTGAATTCCATTCAATAGAATTCCATTCCATTCCATTCCATTCCATTCCATTGAATTCCATTCCATTCCATTCCATTCCATTCCATTCCATTCCATTCCATTCAATTGAATTCCTTTCCATTCCTTTCCATTCGATTCCATTCCATTCCATTGAATTCCATTCCATTCCATTCCATTCCATTCCATTCCATTGAATTCCATTGAATTCCATTCCATTGAATTCCATTCCATTCCATTGAATTCCATTCCATTCCATTCCATTCCATTCCGTTCCATTCCATTCCGTTCCATTCCATTCCATTCCTTTCCATTCCATTCCGTTCCGTTCCATTCCTTTCCATTCCGTTCCATTCCATTGAATTCCGTTCCATTGCATTGAATTCCGTTCCATTCCATTCCATTCCTTTCCGTTCCGTTCCATTCCGTTCCGTTCCGTTCCGTTCCGTTCTACTCGGGTTGATTCCATTCTATTCCATTCCATTCCATTCGATTCCATTCTATTCCATTCGATTCCATTTGATTCAATTCGATTCCATTCCATTCCATTCCATTCCATTCCATTCCATTCCATTGAATTCCATTCCATTCCATTCCGTTCCATTCCATTCCGTTCCATTCCATTCCATTCCATTCCATTCCATTCCATTCCATTCCATTACTTTCCATTCCATTCCGTTCCATTCCGTTCCATTCCATTGAATTCCGATCCATTGCATTGAATTCCGTTCCATTCCATTCCATTCCATTCCTTTCCGTTCCGTTCCGTTCCGTTCCGTTCCGTTCCGTTCTACTCGGATTGATTCCATTCTATTCCATTCCATTCCATTCCATTCCATTCGATTCCATTCGATTCCATTCGATTCCATTCCATTCCATTCCATTCCATTCCATTCCATTCCATTCCATTGAATTCCATTCCATTCCATTCCATTCCATTCCATTCCATTCCATTCCATTCCATTGAATTCCATTCCATTCCATTCCATTCCATTGAATTCTGTTCCATTCAATTCCATTCCATTCCATTCCGTTCTACTCGGGTTGATTCCATTCTATTCCATTCCGTTCCCTTCCGTTCCGTTCCGTTCCTTTCCGTTCCATTACATTCCACACCACTCGGGTTGGTTCCATTCTATTCCAATCCATTCCATTCGATTCCATTCGATTCCATTCGATTCCATTCGATTCCATTCGATTCCATTCCATTCCATTGAATTCCGTTCCATTCCATTCAATTCCATTCCATTCCATTCCATTCCATTTGAATTCCATTCCATTCCATTCCGTTCCATTCCATTCCATTCCATTCCATTCCATTCCATTCCATTCTACTCGGGTTGATTCCATTCTATTCCATTCCATTCCATTCCATTCCATTGAATTCCATTCCATTCCATTCCACTCGATTCCATTCCATTCCATGGAATTCCATTCCATTCCATTCCATTCCATTCCATTCCATTCCATTCCATTGAATTCCATTGAATTCCATTCCATTCCATTGAATTCCATTCCTTTCCATTCCATTCCATTGAATTCCGTTCAATTCCATTCCATTCCATTCCATTCCATTTCATTCCATTCCATTCGAATTCCATTCCATTCCATTCCATTCCATTCCATTCCATTCCATTCGAATTCCATTCCATTCCATTCCATTTCATTCCATTCCATTCCAATCCATTCCATTCCATTCTACTCGGGTTGATTCCATTCTATTCCATTCCATTCCATTCGATTCCATTCGATTCCTTTCGATTCCATTCGATTCCATTCCATTCCATTCCATTCCATTGAATTCCATTCCATTCCATTCCATTCCATTGAATTCCATTCCATTCCATTCCATCGAATTCCATTCCATTCCATTGAATTCCATTCCATTCCATTCCATTCCATTGAATTCCATTCCATTCCATTCCATCGAATTCCATTCCATTCCATTGAATTCCATTCCATTCCATTCCATTCCATTCCATTCCATTCCATTCCATTCCATCGAATTCCATTCCATTCCATTCCATTCCATTCCATTCCATTCCATTCCATTCCATTCCATTCCATTCCATTCCATTCCATTCTACTCTGGTTGATTCCATTCTATTACATTCCATTCCATTCGATTCCATTCTATTCCATTCGATTCCATTCGATTCAATTCGATTCCATTCCTTTCCATTCCATTCCATTGAATTCCGTTCAATTCCATTCCATTCCATTCCATTCCATTCCATTCCATTCCATTCGAATTCCATTCCATTCCATTCCATTCCATTCCATTCCATTCGAATTCCATTCCATTCCATTCCATTTCATTCCATTCCAATCCATTCCATCGAATTCCATTCCATTCCATTGAATTCCATTCCATTCCATTGAATTCCATTCCATTCCATTCCATTCCATTCCATTCCATTCCATTCCATTCCATCGAATTCCATTCCATTCCGTTCCATTCCATTCAATTCTATTCCATTCCATTCCATTCCATTCCATTCCATTCTACTCGGGTTGATTCCATTCTATTCCATTCCATTCCATTCGATTCCATTCGATTCCATTCGATTCCATTCCATTCCATTCCATTCCATTCCATTCCATTCCATTGAATTCCATTCCATTCCATTCCATTCCACTGAATTCCATTCCATTCCGTTCCGTTCCGTTCCGTTCCGTTCCGTTCCATTTCATTCCATTCCATTCCATTGAATTCCGTTCCATTCCATTGAATTCCATTCCATTCCGTTCCATTGCATTGAATTCCGTTCCGTTCCGTTCCTTTCCGTTCCGTTCCATTCCGTTCCATTCCGTTCCATTCCGTTCTACTCGGGTTGTTTCCATTCTATTCCATTCCATTCCATTCCATTCCATTCCATTCCATTCCATTCCATTCCATTCCATTCCATTCCGTTCTACTCGGATTCATTCCATTCCATTCCGTTCCGTTCCGTTCCGTTCCGTTCCATTCCTTTCTACTTGTGTTGATTCCATTCCATTCCATTCTATTCCATTGAATTCCATTCAATAGAATTCCATTCCATTCCATTCCATTCCATTCCATTGAATTCCATTCCATTCCATTCCATTCCATTCCATTCCATTCCATTCAATTGAATTCCTTTCCATTCCTTTCCATTCGATTCCATTCCATTCCATTGAATTCCATTCCATTCCATTCCATTCCATTCCATTCCATTGAATTCCATTGAATTCCATTCCATTGAATTCCATTCCATTCCATTGAATTCCATTCCATTCCATTCCATTCCATTCCGTTCCATTCCATTCCGTTCCATTCCATTCCATTCCTTTCCATTCCATTCCGTTCCGTTCCATTCCTTTCCATTCCGTTCCATTCCATTGAATTCCGTTCCATTGCATTGAATTCCGTTCCATTCCATTCCATTCCTTTCCGTTCCGTTCCATTCCGTTCCGTTCCGTTCCGTTCCGTTCTACTCGGGTTGATTCCATTCTATTCCATTCCATTCCATTCGATTCCATTCTATTCCATTCGATTCCATTCGATTCAATTCGATTCCATTCCATTCCATTCCATTCCATTCCATTCCATTCCATTGAATTCCATTCCATTCCATTCCGTTCCATTCCATTCCGTTCCATTCCATTCCATTCCATTCCATTCCATTCCATTCCATTACTTTCCATTCCATTCCGTTCCATTCCGTTCCATTCCATTGAATTCCGATCCATTGCATTGAATTCCGTTCCATTCCATTCCATTCCATTCCTTTCCGTTCCGTTCCGTTCCGTTCCGTTCCGTTCCGTTCTACTCGGATTGATTCCATTCTATTCCATTCCATTCCATTCCATTCCATTCGATTCCATTCGATTCCATTCGATTCCATTCCATTCCATTCCATTCCATTCCATTCCATTCCATTCCATTGAATTCCATTCCATTCCATTCCATTCCATTCCATTCCATTCCATTCCATTCCATTCCATTGAATTCCATTCCATTCCATTCCATTCCATTGAATTCTGTTCCATTCAATTCCATTCCATTCCATTCCGTTCTACTCGGGTTGATTCCATTCTATTCCATTCCGTTCCCTTCCGTTCCGTTCCGTTCCTTTCCGTTCCATTACATTCCACTCCACTCGGGTTGGTTCCATTCTATTCCAATCCATTCCATTCGATTCCATTCGATTCCATTCGATTCCATTCGATTCCATTCGATTCCATTCCATTCCATTGAATTCCATTCCATTCCATTCCATTCCATTGAATTCCGTTCCTTTCCATTCAATTCCATTCCATTCCATTCCATTCCATTTGAATTCCATTCCATTCCATTCCGTTCCATTCCATTCCATTCCATTCCATTCCATTCCATTCCATTCTACTCGGGTTGATTCCATTCTATTCCATTCCATTCCATTCGATTCCATTCGATTCCATTCGATTCCATTCGATTCCATTCCATTCCATTCCATTCCATTCCATTCCATTCCATTGAATTCCATTCCATTCCATTGAATTCCATTCCGTTCCATTCCATTCCATTGAAGTCCGTTCCATTCCATTCCATTCCATTCCATTCCATTGAATTCCATACCATTGAATTCCATTCCATTCCATTCCATTCCATTGAATTCCATTCCATTCCGTTCTGTTCCATTCCATTCCATTCCATTCCATTCCATTCCATTCCATTGAATTCCATTCCATTCCATTGAATTCCATTCCGTTCCATTCCATTCCATTGAAGTCCGTTCCATTCCATTCCATTCCATTCCATTCCATTCCATTCCATTCCATTCCATTGAATTCCATTCCATTCCATTGAATTCCATTCCGTTCCATTCCATTCCATTGAAGTCCGTTCCATTCGATTCCATTCGATTCCATTCCATTCCATTCCATTCCATTCCATTCCATTCCATTCCATTCCATTGAATTCCATTCCATTCCATTGAATTCCATTCCGTTCCATTCCATTCCATTGAAGACCGTTCCGTTCCATTCCATTCCATTCCATTCCATTGAATTCCGTTCCATTCCATTGAATTCCATTCCATTCCGTTCCATTCCATTGAATTCCGTTCCGTTCCGTTCCGTTCCGTTCCATTCCGTTCCATTCCGTTCCTTTCCATTCTACTCGGGTTGATACCATTCTATTCCATTCGATTGCATTCGATTCCATTCGATTCCATTCGATTCCATTCCATTCCATTGAATTCCATTCCATTCCATTCCATTCCATTCCATTCCATTCCATTGAATTCCATTGAATTCCATTCCATTGAATTCCATTCCATTCCATGGATTTCCTTTCCATTCCATTCCATTCCATTCCGTTCCATTCCATTCCGTTCCATTCCATTCCATTCCATTCCATTCCATTCCGTTCCGTTCCATTCCGTTCCATTCCGTTCCATTCCATTGAATTCCGTTCCATTGCATTGAATTCCGTTCCATTCCATTCCATTCCTTTCCGTTCCGTTCCGTTCCGTTCCGTTCCGTTCTACTCGGGTTGATTCCATTCTATTCCATTCCATTCCATTCGATTCCATTCTATTCCATTCGATTCCATTCGATTCAATTCGATTCCATTCCATTCCATTCCGTTCCATTGAATTCCATTCCATTCCATTGAATTCCATTCCATTGAATTCCATTCCATTGAATTCCATTCCATTCCATTCCACTCGATTCCATTCCATTCCATGGAATTCCATTCCATTCCATTCCATTCCATTCCATTCCATTCCATTCCATTCCATTGAATTCCATTGAATTCCATTCCATTCCATTGAATTCCATTCCTTTCCATTCCATTCCATTGAATTCCGTTCAATTCCATTCCATTCCATTCCATTCCATTCCATTCCATTTGAATTCCATTCCATTCCATTCCATTCCATTCCATTCGAATTCCATTCCATTCCATTCCATTTCATTCCATTCCATTCCATTCCATTCCATTCCATTCTACTCGGGTTGATTCCATTCTATTCCATTCCATTCCATTCGATTCCATTCGATTCCATTCGATTCCATTCCATTCCATTCGATTCCATTCCATTCCATTGAATTCCATTCCATTCCATTCCATTCCATTGAATTCCATTCCATTCCATTCCATCGAATTCCATTCCATTCCATTGAATTCCATTCCATTCCATTCCATTCCTTTCCATTCCATTCCATTCCATTCCATCGAATTCCATTCCATTCCATTCCATTCCATTCCATTCCATTCCATTCCATTCCATTCCATTCCATTCCATTCCATTCTACTCGGGTTGATTCCATTCTATTACATTCCATTCCATTCGATTCCATTCTATTCCATTCGATTCCATTCGATTCAATTCGATTCCATTCCATTCCATTCCATTCCATTGAATTCCATTCCATTCCATTGAATTCCATTCCATTCCATTCCATTCCATTGAATTCCATTCCATTCCATTCCACTCGATTCCATTCCATTCCATGGAATTCCATTCCATTCCATTCCATTCCATTCCATTCCATTCCATTCCATTGAATTCCATTGAATTCCATTCCATTCCATTGAATTCCATTCCTTTCCATTCCATTCCATTGAATTCCGTTCAATTCCATTCCATTCCATTCCATTCCATTCCATTCCATTCCATTCGAATTCCATTCCATTCCATTCCATTTCATTCCATTCCATTCCATTCCATCGAATTCCATTCCATTCCATTGAATTCCATTCCATTCCATTGAATTCCATTCCATTCCATTCCATTCCATTCCATTCCATTCCATTCCATTCCATCGAATTCCATTCCATTCCGTTCCATTCCATTCAATTCTATTCCATTCCATTCCATTCCATTCCATTCCATTCTACTCGGGTTGATTCCATTCTATTCCATTCCATTCCATTCGATTCCATTCGATTCCATTCGATTCCATTCCATTCCATTCCATTCCATTCCATTCCATTCCATTGAATTCCATTCCATTCCATTCCATTCCACTGAATTCCATTCCATTCCGTTCCGTTCCGTTCCGTTCCGTTCCGTTCCATTCCATTCCATTCCATTCCATTGAATTCCGTTCCATTCCATTGAATTCCATTCCATTCCGTTCCATTGCATTGAATTCCGTTCCGTTCCGTTCCTTTCCGTTCCGTTCCATTCCGTTCCATTCCGTTCCATTCCGTTCTACTCGGGTTGTTTCCTTTCTATTCCATTCCATTCCATTCCATTCCATTCCATTCCATTCCATTCCGTTCTACTCGGATTCATTCCATTCCATTCCGTTCCGTTCCGTTCCGTTCCGTTCCATTCCTTTCTACTTGTGTTGATTCCATTCCATTCCATTCTATTCCATTGAATTCCATTCAATAGAATTCCATTCCATTCCATTCCATTGAATTCCATTCCATTCCATTCCATTCCATTCCATTCCATTCCATTCCATTCCATTCAATTGAATTCCTTTCCATTCCTTTCCATTCGATTCCATTCCATTCCATTGAATTCCATTCCATTCCATTCCATTCCATTCCATTCCATTGAATTCCATTCCATTGAATTCCATTCCATTCCATTGAATTCCATTCCAATCCATTCCATTCCATTCCGTTCCATTCCATTCCATTCCATTCCATTCCATTCCTTTCCATTCCATTCCGTTCCGTTCCATTCCTTTCCATTCCGTTCCATTCCATTGAATTCCGTTCCATTGCATTGAATTCCGTTCCATTCCATTCCATTCCTTTCCGTTCCGTTCCATTCCGTTCCGTTCCGTTCCGTTCCGTTCTACTCGGGTTGATTCCATTCTATTCCATTCCATTCCATTCGATTCCATTCTATTCCATTCGATTCCATTCGATTCAATTCGATTCCATTCCATTCCATTCCATTCCATTCCATTCCATTCCATTGAATTCCATTCCATTCCATTCCGTTCCATTCCATTCCGTTCCATTCCATTCCATTCCATTCCATTCCATTCCATTCCATTACGTTCCGTTCCATTCCGTTCCATTCCATTCCATTCCATTGAATTCCGATCCATTGCATTGAATTCCGTTCCATTCCATTCCATTCCATTCCTTTCCGTTCCGTTCCGTTCCGTTCCGTTCCATTCCGTTCCGTTCTACTCGGATTGATTCCATTCTATTCCATTCCATTCCATTCGATTCCATTCGATTCCATTCGATTCCATTCGATTCCATTCCATTCCATTCCATTCCATTCCATTCCATTCCATTGAATTCCATTCCATTCCATTCCATTCCATTCCATTCCATTCCATTCCATTGAATTCTGTTCCATTCAATTCCATTCCATTCCATTCCGTTCTACTCGGGTTGATTCCATTCTATTCCATTCCGTTCCGTTCCGTTCCGTTCCGTTCCTTTCCGTTCCATTCCATTCCACTCGGGTTGGTTCCATTCCATTCCATTCCATTCCATTCCATTCCATTCCATTCCATTCCATTCCATTCCATTCCATTCTACTCGGGTTGATTCCATTCTATTACATTCCATTCCATTCGATTCCATTCGATTCCATTCGATTCCGTTAGATTCCATTCCATTCCATTCCATTCAATTGAATTCCATTCCATTCCATTCCATTCCATTCCATTTGAATTCCATTGCATTCCATTCCATTCCATCGAATTCCATTCCATTCGATTCCATTCCATTCCATTCCATTCCATTCCATTTCATTCTACTCGGGTTGATTCCATTCTATTCCATTCCATTCCTTTCGATTCCATTCGATTCCATTCGATTCCATTCGATTCCATTCCATTCCATTCCATTCAATTGAATTCCATTCCATTCCATTCCATTCCATTCCATTCCATTCCATTCCATTCCATTCCATTCCGTTCTGCTCGGGTTGATTCCATTCTATTCCATTCCATTCCATTCGATTCCATTCGATTCCATTCGATTCCATTCCATTTTTCCATTCCATTGAATTCCATTCCATTCCATTCCATTCCATTCCATTCCATTCCATTCCATTCCATTCCGTTCCATTCCATTCCGTTCCTTTCCTTTCCATTCCGTTCCATTCCATTCCGTTCCGTTCCATTCCGTTGCATTCCGTTCCATTCCATTGAATTCCGTTCCATTGCATTGAATTCCGTTCCATTCCATTGCATTCCTTTCCGTTCCGTTCCGTTCCATTCCGTTCCGTTCCGTTCTTCTCGGGTTGATTCCATTCTATTCCATTCCATTCCATTCGATTCCATTCTATTCCATTCGATTCCATTCCATTCCATTCCATTCCATTGAATTCCATTCCATTCCATTCCATTGAATTCCATTCCATTCCATTCCATTCCATTCCATTCCATTCCATTGAATTCCATTCCATTCCATTGAATTCCATTCCATTCCATTCCATTCGATTCCATTCCATTCCCTTGAATTCCATTCCATTCCATTCCATTCCATTCCATTCCATTGAATTCCATTCCTTTCCATTCCATTCCATGGAATTCCATTCCATTCCATTGAATTCCATTCCATTCCATTCCGTTCCATTCCATTATGTTCCATTCCATTCCATTCCATTCCATTCAATTCCGTTCCGTTCCATTCCGTTCCATTCCGTTCCATTCCATTGAATTCCGATCCATTGCATTGAATTCCGTTCCATTCCATTCCATTCCTTTCCGTTCCGTTCCGTTCCGTTCTACTCGGGTTGATTCCATTCTATTCCATTCCATTCCATTCGATTCCATTCGATTCCATTCGATTCCATTCCATTCCATTCGATTCCATTCGATTCCTTTCGATTCCATTCCATTCCATTCCATTCCATTCCATTCCATTCCATTGAATTCCTTTCCATTCCATTGAATTCCATTCCATTCCATTCCATTCGATTCCATTCGATTCCATTGAATTCCATTGAATTCCATTCCATTACATTCCATTCCATTCAATTGAATTCCATTCCATTCCATTGAATTCCATTCCATTCCATTCCATTCCATTGAATTCCGTTCCATTCCATTCCATTCCATTCCATTCCATTCCATTGAATTCCATTCCATTGAATTCCATTCCATTCCATTCCATTCCATTGAATTCCGTTCCATTCCATTCCATTCCATTCCATTCCATTCCATTCCATTGAATTCCATTCCATTGAATTCCATTCCATTCCATTCCATTGAATTCCATTCCATTCCGTTCCGTTCCGTTCCGTTCCGTTCCGTTCCTCTCCATTCCATTCCATTCCATTCCATTGAATTCCGTTCCATTCCATTGAATTCCATTCCATTCCGTTCCATTCCATTGAATTCTGTTCCGTTCTGTTCCGTTCCGTTCCGTTCCATTCCGTTCCATTCCGTTCCTTTCCGTTCTACTCGGGTTGATTCCATTCTATTCCATTCCATTCCATTCGATTCCATTCGATTCCATTCGATTCCATTCCATTCCATTCCATTCCATTCCATTCCATTCCATTCCATTCCATTCCATTCCATTGAATTCCATTCCATTCCATTCCATTCCATTGAATTCCGTTCCATTCCATTCCATTCCATTCCATTCCATTCCATTGAATTCCATTCCATTGAATTCCATTCCATTCCATTCCATTCCATTGAATTCCATTCCATTCCATTCCATCGAATTCCATTCCATTCCATTGAATTCCATTCCATTCCATTCCATTCCATCGAATTCCATTCCATTCCATTCCATTCCATTCCATTCCATTCCATTCCATTCCATTCCATCGAATTCCATTCCATTCCATTCCATTCCATTCCATTCCATTCCATTCCATTCCATTCCATTCTACTCGGGTTGATTCCATTCTATTACATTCCATTCCATTCGATTCCATTCGATTCCATTCGATTCCATTTATTCCATTCCATTCCATTCCATTCAATTGAATTCCATTCCATTCCATTCCATTCCATTCCATTTGAATTCCATTGCATTCCATTCCATTCCATTCCATTCCATTCCATTCCATTCCATCGAATTCCATTCCATTCGATTCCATTCTATTCCATTCCATTCCATTTCATTCTACTCGGGTTGATTCCATTCTATTCCATTCCATTCCTTTCGATTCCATTCGATTCCATTCGATTCCATTCGATTCCATTCCATTCCATTCCATACAATTGAATTCCATTCCATTCCATTCCATTCCATTCCATTCCATTCCATTCCATTCCATTCCATTCCATTGAATTCCGTTCCATTCCATTCAATTCCATTCCATTCCATTCCATTCCATTCCATTTGAATTCCATTCCATTCCATTCCATTCCATTCCATTCCATTCCATTCCATTCCATTCCATTCTACTCGGGTTGATTCCATTCTATTACATTCCATTCCATTAGATTCCATTCTATTCCATTCGATTCCATTCGATTCAATTCGATTCCATTCCATTCCATTCCATTCCATTGAATTCCATTGCATTCCATTCCATTAGATTCCATTCTATTCCATTCGATTCCATTCGATTCAATTCGATTCCATTCCATTCCATTCCATTCCATTGAATTCCATTGCATTCCATTGAATTCCATTCCATTCCATTCCATTCCATTGAATTCCATTCCATTCCATTCCACTCGATTCCATTCCATTCCATGGAATTCCATTCCATTCCATTCCATTCCATTCCATTCCATTCCATTCCATTGAATTCCATTGAATTCCATTCCATTCCATTGAATTCCATTCCTTTCCATTCCATTCCATTGAATTCCGTTCAATTCCATTCCATTCCATTCCATTCCATTCCATTCCATTCCATTCCATTCGAATTCCATTCCATTCCATTCCATTCCATTCCATTCCATTCGAATTCCATTCCATTCCATTCCATTTCATTCCATTCCATTCCATTCCATCGAATTCCATTCCATTCCATTGAATTCCATTCCATTCCATTGAATTCCATTCCATTCCATTCCATTCCATTCCATTCCATTCCATCGAATTCCATTCCATTCCGTTCCATTCCATTCAATTCTATTCCATTCCATTCCATTCCATTCCATTCCATTCTACTCGGGTTGATTCCATTCTATTCCATTCCATTCCATTCGATTCCATTCGATTCCATTCGATTCCATTCCATTCCATTCCATTCCATTCCATTCCATTCCATTGAATTCCATTCCATTCCATTCCATTCCACTGAATTCCATTCCATTCCGTTCCGTTCCGTTCCGTTCCGTTCCGTTCCATTCCATTCCATTCCATTCCATTGAATTCCGTTCCATTCCATTGAATTCCATTCCATTCCGTTCCATTGCATTGAATTCCGTTCCGTTCCGTTCCTTTCCGTTCCGTTCCATTCCGTTCCATTCCGTTCCATTCCGTTCTACTCGGGTTGTTTCCATTCTATTCCATTCCATTCCATTCCATTCCATTCCATTCCATTCCATTCCATTCCATTCCATTCCGTTCTACTCGGATTCATTCCATTCCATTCCGTTCCGTTCCGTTCCGTTCCGTTCCATTCCTTTCTACTTGTGTTGATTCCATTCCATTCCATTCTATTCCATTGAATTCCATTCAATAGAATTCCATTCCATTCCATTCCATTCCATTCCATTGAATTACATTCCATTCCATTCCATTCCATTCCATTCCATTCCATTCCATTCCATTCAATTGAATTCCTTTCCATTCCTTTCCATTCGATTCCATTCCATTCCATTGAATTCCATTCCATTCCATTCCATTCCATTCCATTCCATTGAATTCCATTGAATTCCATTCCATTGAATTCCATTCCATTCCATTGAATTCCATTCCATTCCATTCCATTCCATTCCGTTCCATTCCATTCCGTTCCATTCCATTCCATTGCTTTCCACTCCATTCCATTCCGTTCCATTCCTTTCCATTCCGTTCCATTCCATTGAATTCCGTTCCATTGCATTGAATTCCGTTCCATTCCATTCCATTCCTTTCCGTTCCGTTCCATTCCGTTCCGTTCCGTTCCGTTCCGTTCTACTCGGGTTGATTCCATTCTATTCAATTCCATTCCATTCGATTCCAGTCTATTCCATTCGATTCCATTCGATTCAATTCGATTCCATTCCATTCCATTCCATTCCATTCCATTCCATTCCATTCCATTGAATTCCATTCCATTCCATTCCGTTCCATTCCATTCCGTTCCATTCCATTCCATTCCATTCCATTCCATTCCATTACGTTCCGTTCCATTCCGTTCCATTCCGTTCCATTCCATTGAATTCCGATCCATTGCATTGAATTCCGTTCCATTCCATTCCATTCCATTCCTTTCCGTTCCGTTCCGTTCCGTTCCGTTCCATTCCGTTCCGTTCTACTCGGATTGATTCCATTCTATTCCATTCCATTCCATTCGATTCCATTCGATTCCATTCGATTCCATTCGATTCCATTCCATTCCATTCCATTCCATTCCATTCCATTCCATTGAATTCCATTCCATTCCATTCCATTCCATTCCATTCCATTCCATTCCATTGAATTCTGTTCCATTCAATTCCATTCCATTCCATTCCGTTCTACTCGGGTTGATTCCATTCTATTCCATTCCGTTCCGTTCCGTTCCGTTCCGTTCCTTTCCGTTCCATTCCATTCCACTCGGGTTGGTTCCATTCCATTCCATTCCATTCCATTCCATTCCATTCCATTCCATTCCATTCCATTCTACTCGGGTTGATTCCATTCTATTACATTCCATTCCATTCGATTCCATTCGATTCCATTCGATTCCATTCGATTCCATTCCATTCCATTCCATTCAATTGAATTCCATTCCATTCCATTCCATTCCATTCCATTTGAATTCCATTGCATTCCATTCCATTCCATTCCATTCCATTCCATCGAATTCCATTCCATTCGATTCCATTCCATTCCATTCCATTCCATTCCATTCCATTCCATTCCATTCCATTCCATTCCATTCCATTCCATTCCATTCCATTCCGTTCTGCTCGGGTTGATTCCATTCTATTCCATTCCATTCCATTCGATTCCATTCGATTCCATTCGATTCCATTCCATTTTTCCATTCCATTGAATTCCATTCCATTGAATTCCATTCCATTCCATTCCATTCCATTCCATTCCATTCCATTCCATTCCATTCCGTTCCATTCCATTCCGTTCCTTTCCTTTCCATTGCGTTCCATTCCATTCCGTTCCGTTCCATTCCGTTGCATTCCGTTCCATTCCATTGAATTCCGTTCCATTGCATTGAATTCCGTTCCATTCCATTGCATTCCTTTCCGTTCCGTTCCGTTCCATTCCGTTCCGTTCCGTTCTTCTCGGGTTGATTCCATTCTATTCCATTCCATTCCATTCGATTCCATTCGATTCCATTCGATTCCATTCGATTCCATTCGATTCCATTCCATTCCATTCCATTCCATTGAATTCCATTCCATTCCATTCCATTGAATTCCATTCCATTCCATTCCATTCCATTCCATTCCATTCCATTCCATTCCATTGAATTCCATTCCATTCCATTGAATTCCATTCCATTCCATTCCATTCGATTCCATTCCATTCCCCTGAATTCCATTCCATTCCATTCCATTCCATTCCATTCCATTCCATTCCATTCCATTCCATTGAATTCCATTCCATTGAATTCCATTCCATTCCATTGAATTCCATTCCAATCCATTCCATTCCATTGAATTCCGTTCCATTCCATTCCATTCCATTCCATTCCGTTCCATTCCATTTGAATTCCATTCCATTCCATTCCATTCCATTCTACTCGGGTTGATTCCATTCTATTCCATTCCATTACATTCGATTCCATTCGATTCCATTCGATTCCATTCGAGTCCATTCCATTCCATTCAATTCCATTGAATTCCATTCCATTCCATTCCATTCCATTCCATTCCATTCCATTGAATTCCATTCCTTTCCATTCCATTCCATGGAATTCCATTCCATTCCATTGAATTCCATTCCATTCCATTCCGTTCCATTCCATTATGTTCCATTCCATTCCATTCCATTCCATTCAAATCCGTTCCGTTCCATTCCGTTCCATTCCGTTCCATTCCATTGAATTCCGATTCATTGCATTGAATTCCGTTCCATTCCATTCCATTCCTTTCCGTTCCGTTCCGTTCCGTTCTACTCGGGTTGATTCCATTCTATTCCATTCCATTCCATTCGATTCCATTCGATTCCATTCGATTCCATTCCATTCCATTCGATTCCATTCGATTCCATTCCATTCCATTCCATTCCATTCCATTCCATTCCATTCCATTCCATTGAATTCCTTTCCATTCCATTGAATTCCATTCCATTCCTTTCCATTCGATTCCATTCGATTTCGTTGAATTCCATTCCATTCCATTCCATTCCATTCCATTCAATTGAATTCCATTCCATTCCATTGAATTCCATTCCATTCCATTCCATTCCATTGAATTCCGTTCCATTCCATTCCATTCCATTCCATTCCATTCCATTGAATTCCATTCCATTGAATTCCATTCCATTCCATTCCATTCCATTGAATTCCGTTCCATTCCATTCCATTCCATTCCATTCCATTCCATTGAATTCCATTCCATTGAATTCCATTCCATTCCATTCCATTCCATTGAATTCCATTCCATTCCGTTCTGTTCCGTTCCGTTCCGTTCCGTTCCTCTCCATTCCATTCCATTCCATTCCATTGAATTCCGTTCCATTCCATTGAATTCCATTCCATTCCGTTCCATTCCATTGAATTCTGTTCCGTTCTGTTCCGTTCCGTTCCGTTCCATTCCGTTCCATTCCGTTCCTTTCCGTTCTACTCGGGTTGATTCCATTCTATTCCATTCCATTCCATTCGATTCCATTCGATTCCATTCGATTCCATTCCATTCCATTCCATTCCATTCCATTCCATTCCATTGAATTCCATTCCATTCCATTGAATTCCATTCCATTCCATTCCATTCCATTGAATTCCGTTCCATTCCATTCCATTCCATTCCATTCCATTCCATTGAATTCCATTCCATTCCATTCCATTCCATTGAATTCCATTCCATTCCATTCCATCGAATTCCATTCCATTCCATTGAATTCCATTCCATTCCATTCCATTCCATTCCATTCCATTCCATTCCATTCCATCGAATTCCATTCCATTCCATTCCATTCCATTCCATTCCATTCCATTCCATTCCATTCCATTCCATTCTACTCGGGTTGATTCCATTCTATTACATTCCATTCCATTCGATTCCATTCGATTCCATTCGATTCCATTCGATTCCATTCCATTCCATTCCATTCAATTGAATTCCATTCCATTCCATTCCATTCCATTCCATTTGAATTCCATTGCATTCCATTCCATTCCATTCCACTCCATTCCATTCCATTCCATTCCATCGAATTCCATTCCATTCGATTCCATTCCATTCCATTCCATTCCATTTCATTCTACTCGGGTTGATTCCATTCTATTCCATTCCATTCCTTTCGATTCCATTCGATTCCATTCGATTCCATTCGATTCCATTCCATTCCATTCCATAGAATTGAATTCCATTCCATTCCATTCCATTCCATTCCATTCCATTCCATTCCATTCCATTCCATTGAATTCCGTTCCATTCCATTCAATTCCATTCCATTCCATTCCATTCCATTCCATTTGAATTCCATTCCATTCCATTCCATTCCATTCCATTCCATTCCATTCCATTCTACTCGGGTTGATTCCATTCTATTACATTCCATTCCATTCGATTCCATTCTATTCCATTCGATTCCATTCGATTCAATTCGATTCCATTCCATTCCATTCCATTCCATTGAATTCCATTCCATTCCATTGAATTCCATTCCATTCCATTCCATTCCATTGAATTCCATTCCATTCCATTCCACTCGATTCCATTCCATTCCATGGAATTCCATTCCATTCCATTCCATTCCTTTCCATTCCATTCCATTCCATTGAATTCCATTGAATTCCATTCCATTCCATTGAATTCCATTCCTTTCCATTCCATTCCATTGAATTCCGTTCAATTCCATTCCATTCCATTCCATTCCATTCCATTCCATTCCATTCGAATTCCATTCCATTCCATTCCATTCCATTCCATTCCATTCGAATTCCATTCCATTCCATTCCATTTCATTCCATTCCATTCCATTCCATCGAATTCCATTCCATTCCATTGAATTCCATTCCATTCCATTCCATTCCATTCCATTCCATTCCATTCCATTCCATTCCACTCTACTCGGGTTGATTCCATTCTATTCCATTCCATTCCATTCGATTCCATTCGATTCCATTCGATTCCATTCCATTCCATTCCATTCCATTCCATTCCATTCCATTGAATTCCATTCCATTCCATTCCATTCCACTGAATTCCATTCCATTCCCTTCCGTTCCGTTCCGTTCCGTTCCGTTCCATTCCATTCCATTCCATTGAATTCCGTTCCATTCCATTGAATTCCATTCCATTCCGTTCCATTGCATTGAATTCCGTTCCGTTCCGTTCCTTTCCGTTCCGTTCCATTCCGTTCCATTCCGTTCCATTCCGTTCTACTCGGGTTGTTTCCATTCTATTCCATTCCATTCCATTCCATTCCATTCCATTCCATTCCATTCCATTCCATTCCATTCCGTTCTACTCGGATTCATTCCATTCCATTCCGTTCCGTTCCGTTCCGTTCCGTTCCATTCCTTTCTACTTGTGTTGATTCCATTCCATTCCATTCTATTCCATTGAATTCCATTCAATAGAATTCCATTCCATTCCATTCCATTCCATTCCATGGAATTACATTCCATTCCATTCCATTCCATTCCATTCCATTCCATTCCATTCCATTCCATTCATTTGAATTCCTTTCCATTCCATTCCATTCGATTCCATTCCATTCCATTGAATTCCATTCCATTCCATTCCATTCCATTCCATTCCATTGAATTCCATTGAATTCCATTCCATTGAATTCCATTCCATTCCATTGAATTCCATTCCATTCCATTCCATTCCATTCCGTTCCATTCCATTCCGTTCCATTCCATTCCATTCCTTTCCATTCCATTCCGTTCCGTTCCATTCCTTTCCATTCCGTTCCATTCCATTGAATTCCGTTCCATTGCATTGAATTCCGTTCCATTCCATTCCATTCCTTTCCGTTCCGTTCCATTCCGTTCCGTTCCGTTCCGTTCCGTTCTACTCGGGTTGATTCCATTCTATTCCATTCCATTCCATTCGATTCCATTCTATTCCATTCGATTCCATTCGATTCAATTCGATTCCTTTCCATTCCATTCCATTCCATTCCATTCCATTCCATTCCATTGAATTCCATTCCATTCCATTCCGTTCCATTCCATTCCGTTCCATTCCATTCCATTCCAATCCATTCCATTCCATTCCATTCCATTACGTTCCGTTCCATTCCGTTCCATTCCGTTCCATTCCATTGAATTCCGATCCATTGCATTGAATTCCGTTCCATTCCATTCCATTCCATTCCTTTCTGTTCCGTTCCGTTCCGTTCCGTTCCATTCCGTTCCTTTCTACTCGGATTGATTCCATTCTATTCCATTCCATTCCATTCGATTCCATTCGATTCCATTCGATTCCATTCGATTCCATTCCATTCCATTCCATTCCATTCCATTCCATTCCATTGAATTCCATTCCATTCCATTCCATTCCATTCCATTCCATTCCATTCCATTGAATTCTGTTCCATTCAATTCCATTCCATTCCATTCCGTTCTACTCGGGTTGATTCCATTCTATTCCATTCCGTTCCGTTCCGTTCCGTTCCGTTCCTTTCCGTTCCATTCCATTCCACTCGGGTTGGTTCCATTCCATTCCATTCCATTCCATTCCATTCCATTCCATTCTACTCGGGTTGATTCCATTCTATTACATTCCATTCCATTCGATTCCATTCGATTCCATTCGATTCCATTCGATTCCATTCCATTCCATTCCATTCAATTGAATTCCATTCCATTCCATTCCATTCCATTTGAATTCCATTGCATTCCATTCCATTCCATTCCATTCCATCGAATTCCATTCCATTCGATTCCATTCCATTCCATTCCATTCCATTCCATTCCATTTCATTCTACTCGGGTTGATTCCATTCTATTCCATTCCATTCCTTTCGATTCCATTCGATTGCATTCGATTCCATTCGATTCCATTCCATTCCTTTCCATACAATTGAATTCCATTCCATTCCATTCCATTCCATTCCATTCCATTCCATTCCATTCCATTCCATTCCATTCCATTGAATTCCGTTCCATTCCATTCAATTCCATTCCATTCCATTCCATTCCATTCCATTTGAATTCCATTAAATTCCATTCCATTCCATTCCATTCCATTCCATTCCATTCCATTCCATTCTACTCGGGTTGATTCCATTCTATTACATTCCATTCCATTAGATTCCATTCTATTCCATTCGATTCCATTCGATTCAATTCGATTCCATTCCATTCCATTCCATTCCATTGAATTCCATTCCATTCCATTGAATTCCATTCCATTCCATTCCATTCCATTGAATTCCATTCCATTCCATTCCACTCGATTCCATTCCATTCCATGGAATTCCATTCCATTCCATTCCATTCCATTCCATTCCATTCCATTCCATTGAATTCCATTGAATTCCATTCCATTCCATTGAATTCCATTCCTTTCCATTCCATTCCATTGAATTCCGTTCAATTCCATTCCATTCCATTCCATTCCATTCCATTCCATTCCATTCGAATTCCATTCCATTCCATTCCATTCCATTCCATTCCATTCCTTTCGAATTCCATTCCATTCCATTCCATTTCATTCCATTCCATTCCATTCCATCGAATTCCATTCCATTCCATTGAATTCCATTCCATTCCATTGAATTCCATTCCATTCCATTCCATTCCATTCCATTCCATTCCATTCCATCGAATTCCATTCCATTCCGTTCCATTCCATTCAATTCTATTCCATTCCATTCCATTCCATTCCATTCCATTCTACTCGGGTTGATTCCATTCTATTCCATTCCATTCCATTCGATTCCATTCGATTCCATTCGATTCCATTCCATTCCATTCCATTCCATTCCATTCCATTCCATTGAATTCCATTCCATTCCATTCCATTCCACTGAATTCCATTCCATTCCGTTCCGTTCCGTTCCGTTCCGTTCCGTTCCATTCCATTCCATTCCATTGAATTCCGTTCCATTCCATTGAATTCCATTCCATTCCGTTCCATTGCATTGAATTCCGTTCCGTTCCGTTCCTTTCCGTTCCGTTCCATTCCGTTCCATTCCGTTCCATTCCGTTCTACTCGGGTTGTTTCCATTCTATTCCATTCCATTCCATTCCATTCCATTCCATTCCATTCCATTCCATTCCATTCCATTCCGTTCTACTCGGATTCATTCCATTCCATTCCGTTCCGTTCCGTTCCGTTCCGTTCCATTCCTTTCTACTTGTGTTGATTCCATTCCATTCCATTCTATTCCATTGAATTCCATTCAATAGAATTCCATTCCATTCCATTCCATTCCATTCCATTGAATTACATTCCATTCCATTCCATTCCATTCCATTCCATTCCATTCCATTCCATTCCATTCCATTCAATTGAATTCCTTTCCATTCCTTTCCATTCGATTCCATTCCATTCCATTGAATTCCATTCCATTCCATTCCATTCCATTCCATTCCATTGAATTCCATTGAATTCCATTCCATTGAATTCCATTCCATTCCATTGAATTCCATTCCATTCCATTCCATTCCATTCCGTTCCATTCCATTCCGTTCCATTCCATTCCATTCCTTTCCACTCCATTCCGTTCCGTTCCATTCCTTTCCATTCCGTTCCATTCCATTGAATTCCGTTCCATTGCATTGAATTCCGTTCCATTCCATTCCATTCCTTTCCGTTCCGTTCCATTCCGTTCCGTTCCGTTCCGTTCCGTTCTACTCGGGTTGATTCCATTCTATTCCATTCCATTCCATTCGATTCCAGTCTATTCCATTCGATTCCATTCGATTCAATTCGATTCCATTCCATTGCATTCCATTCCATTCCATTCCATTCCATTCCATTGAATTCCATTCCATTCCATTCCGTTCCATTCCATTGCGTTCCATTCCATTCCATTCCATTCCATTCCATTCCATTACGTTCCGTTCCATTCCGTTCCATTCCGTTCCATTCCATTGAATTCCGATCCATTGCATTGAATTCCGTTCCATTCCATTCCATTCCATTCCTTTCCGTTCCGTTCCGTTCCGTTCCGTTCCATTCCGTTCCGTTCTACTCGGATTGATTCCATTCTATTCCATTCCATTCCATTCGATTCCATTCGATTCCATTCGATTCCATTCGATTCCATTCCATTCCATTCCATTCCATTCCATTCCATTCCATTGAATTCCATTCCATTCCATTCCATTCCATTCCATTGAATTCCATTCCATTCCATTGAATTCTGTTCCATTCAATTCCATTCCATTCCATTCCGTTCTACTCGGGTTGATTCCATTCTATTCCATTCCGTTCCGTTCCGTTCCGTTCCGTTCCTTTCCGTTCCATTCCATTCCACTCGGGTTGGTTCCATTCCATTCCATTCCATTCCATTCCATTCCATTCCATTCCATTCCATTCCATTCCATTCTACTCGGGTTGATTCCATTCTATTCCATTCGATTCCATTCGATTCCATTCGATTCCATTCGATTCCATTCGATTCCATTCCATTCCATTCCATTCAATTGAATTCCATTCCATTCCATTCCATTCCATTCCATTTGAATTCCATTGCATTCCATTCCATTCCATTCCATTCCATTCCATCGAATTCCATTCCATTCGATTCCATTCCATTCCATTCCATTCCATTCCATTCCATTTCATTCTACTCGGGTTGATTCCATTCTATTCCATTCCATTCCTTTCGATTCCATTCGATTCCATTCGATACCATTCGATTCCATTCCATTCCATTCCATTCAATTGAATTCCATTCCATTCCATTCCATTCCATTCCATTCCATTCCATTCCATTCCATTCCATTCCATTCCATTCCATTCCGTTCTGCTCGGGTTGATTCCATTCTATTCCATTCCATTCCATTCGATTCCATTCGATTCCATTCGATTCCATTCCATTTTTCCATTCCATTGAATTCCATTCCATTCCATTCCATTCCATTCCATTCCATTCCATTCCATTCCATTCCATTCCATTCCGTTCCATTCCATTCCGTTCCTTTCCTTTCCATTCCGTTCCATTCCATTCCGTTCCGTTCCATTCCGTTGCATTCCGTTCCATTCCATTGAATTCCGTTCCATTGCATTGAATTCCGTTCCATTCCATTGCATTCCTTTCCGTTCCGTTCCGTTCCATTCCGTTCCGTTCCGTTCTTCTCGGGTTGATTCCATTCTATTCCATTCCATTCCATTCGATTCCATTCGATTCCATTCGATTCCATTCGATTCCATTCGATTCCATTCCATTCCATTCCATTCCATTGAATTCCATTCCATTCCATTCCATTGAATTCCATTCCATTCCATTCCATTCCATTCCATTCCATTCCATTGAATTCCATTCCATTCCATTGAATTCCATTCCATTCCATTCCATTCGATTCCATTCCATTCCCCTGAATTCCATTCCATTCCATTCCATTCCATTCCATTCCATTCCATTCCATTCCATTGAATTCCATTCCATTGAATTCCATTCCATTCCATTGAATTCCATTCCAATCCATTCCATTCCATTGAATTCCGTTCCATTCCATTCCATTCCATTCCATTCCGTTCCATTCCATTTGAATTCCATTCCATTCCATTCCATTCCATTCTACTCGTTTTGATTCCATTCTATTCCATTCCATTCCATTCGATTCCATTCGATTCCATTCGATTCCATTCGAGTCCATTCCATTCCATTCAATTCCATTGAATTCCATTCCATTCCATTCCATTCCATTACATTCCATTCCATTGAATTCCATTCCTTTCCATTCCATTCCATGGAATTCCATTCCATTCCATTGAATTCCATTCCATTCCATTCCGTTCCATTCCATTATGTTCCATTCCATTCCATTCCATTCCATTCAAATCCGTTCCGTTCCATTCCGTTCCATTCCGTTCCATTCCATTGAATTCCGATCCATTGCATTGAATTCCGTTCCATTCCATTCCATTCCTTTCCGTTCCGTTCCGTTCCGTTCTACTCGGGTTGATTCCATTCTATTCCATTCCATTCCATTCGATTCCATTCGATTCCATTCGATTCCATTCCATTCCATTCGATTCCATTCGATTCCATTCCATTCCATTCCATTCCATTCCATTCCATTCCATTCCATTCCATTGAATTCCTTTCCATTCCATTGAATTCCATTCCATTCCTTTCCATTCGATTCCATTCGATTTCGTTGAATTCCATTCCATTCCATTCCATTCCATTCCATTCCATTCAATTGAATTCCATTCCATTCCATTGAATTCCATTCCATTCCATTCCATTCCATTGAATTCCGTTCCATTCCATTCCATTCCATTCCATTCCATTCCATTGAATTCCATTCCATTGAATTCCATTCCATTCCATTCCATTCCATTGAATTCCGTTCCATTCCATTCCATTCCATTCCATTCCATTCCATTGAATTCCATTCCATTGAATTCCATTCCATTCCATTCCATTCCATTGAATTCCATTCCATTCCGTTCCGTTCCGTTCCGTTCCGTTCCTCTCCATTCCATTCCATTCCATTCCATTGAATTCCGTTCCATTCCATTGAATTCCATTCCATTCCGTTCCATTCCATTGAATTCTGTTCCGTTCTGTTCCGTTCCGTTCCGTTCCATTCCGTTCCATTCCGTTCCTTTCCATACTACTCGGGTTGATTCCATTCTATTCCATTCCATTCCATTCGATTCCATTCGATTCCATTCGATTCCATTCCATTCCATTCCATTCCATTCCATTCCATTCCATTGAATTCCATTCCATTCCATTGAATTCCATTCCATTCCATTCCATTCCATTGAATTCCGTTCCATTCCATTCCATTCCATTCCATTCCATTCCATTGAATTCCATTCCATTCCATTCCATTCCATTGAATTCCATTCCATTCCATTCCATCGAATTCCATTCCATTCCATTGAATTCCATTCCATTCCATTCCAGTCCATTCCATTCCATTCCATTCCATTCCATCGAATTCCATTCCATTCCATTCCATTCCATTCCATTCCATTCCATTCCATTCCATCGAATTCCATTCCATTCCATTCCATTCCATTCCATTCCATTCCATTCCATTCCATTCTACTCGGGTTGATTCCATTCTATTACATTCCATTCCATTCGATTCCATTCGATTCCATTCGATTCCATTCGATTCCATTCCATTCCATTCCATTCAATTGAATTCCATTCCATTCCATTCCATTCCATTTGAATTCCATTGCATTCCATTCCATTCCATTCCATTCCATTCCATTCCATTCCATTCCATCGAATTCCATTCCATTCGATTCCATTCCATTCCATTCCATTCCATTTCATTCTACTCGGGTTGATTCCATTCTATTCCATTCCATTCCTTTCGATTCCATTCGATTCCATTCGATTCCATTCCATTCCATTCCATTCCATTCCATTCCATACAATTGAATTCCATTCCATTCCATTCCATTCCATTCCATTCCATTCCATTCCATTCCATTCCATTCCATTCCATTGAATTCCGTTCCATTCCATTCAATTCCATTCCATTCCATTCCATTCCATTCCATTTGAATTCCATTCCATTCCATTCCATTCCATTCCATTCCATTCCATTCCATTCCATTCTACTCGGGTTGATTCCATTCTATTACATTCCATTCCATTCGATTCCATTCTATTCCATTCGATTCCATTCGATTCAATTCGATTCCATTCCATTCCATTCCATTCCATTGAATTCCATTCCATTCCATTGAATTCCATTCCATTCCATTCCATTCCATTGAATTCCATTCCATTCCATTCCACTCGATTCCATTCCATTCCATGGAATTCCATTCCATTCCATTCCATTCCTTTCCATTCCATTCCATTCCATTGAATTCCATTGAATTCCATTCCATTCCATTGAATTCCATTCCTTTCCATTCCATTCCATTGAATTCCGTTCAATTCCATTCCATTCCATTCCATTCCATTCCATTCCATTCCATTCGAATTCCATTCCATTCCATTCCATTCCATTCCATTCCATTCCATTCGAATTCCATTCCATTCCATTCCATTTCATTCCATTCCATTCCATTCCATCGAATTCCATTCCATTCCATTGAATTCCATTCCATTCCATTCCATTCCATTCCATTCCATTCCATTCCATTCCATTCTACTCGGGTTGATTCCATTCTATTCCATTCCATTCCATTCGATTCCATTCGATTCCATTCGATTCCATTCCATTCCATTCCATTCCATTCCATTCCATTCCATTGAATTCCATTCCATTCCATTCCATTCCACTGAATTCCATTCCATTCCGTTCCGTTCCGTTCCGTTCCGTTCCGTTCCATTCCATTCCATTCCATTCCATTGAATTCCGTTCCATTCCATTGAATTCCATTCCATTCCGTTCCATTGCATTGAATTCCGTTCCGTTCCGTTCCTTTCCGTTCCGTTCCATTCCGTTCCATTCCGTTCCATTCCGTTCTACTCGGGTGGTTTCCATTCTATTCCATTCCATTCCATTCCATTCCATTCCATTCCATTCCATTCCATTCCATTCCGTTCTACTCGGATTCATTCCATTCCATTCCGTTCCGTTCCGTTCCGTTCCGTTCCATTCCTTTCTACTTGTGTTGATTCCATTCCATTCCATTCTATTCCATTGAATTCCATTCAATAGAATTCCATTCCATTCCATTCCATTCCATTCCATTGAATTCCATTCCATTCCATTCCATTCCATTCCATTCCATTCCATTCCATTCCATTCCATTCAATTGAATTCCTTTCCATTCCATTCCATTCGATTCCATTCCATTCCATTGAATTCCATTCCATTCCATTCCATTCCATTCCATTCCATTGAATTCCATTGAATTCCATTCCATTGAATTCCATTCCATTCCATTGAATTCCATTCCATTCCATTCCATTCCATTCCGTTCCATTCCATTCCGTTCCATTCCATTCCATTCCTTTCCATTCCATTCCGTTCCGTTCCATTCCTTTCCATTCCGTTCCATTCCATTGAATTCCGTTCCATTGCATTGAATTCCGTTCCATTCCATTCCATTCCTTTCCGTTCCGTTCCATTCCGTTCCGTTCCGTTCCGTTCCGTTCTACTCGGGTTGATTCCATTCTATTCCATTCCATTCCATTCGATTCCATTCTATTCCATTCGATTCCATTCGATTCAATTCGATTCCTTTCCATTCCATTCCATTCCATTCCATTCCATTCCATTGAATTCCATTCCATTCCATTCCGTTCCATTCCATTCCGTTCCATTCCATTCCATTCCAATCCATTCCATTCCATTCCATTCCATTACGTTCCGTTCCATTCCGTTCCATTCCGTTCCATTCCATTGAATTCCGATCCATTGCATTGAATTCCGTTCCATTCCATTCCATTCCATTCCTTTCTGTTCCGTTCCGTTCCGTTCCGTTCCATTCCGTTCCTTTCTACTCGGATTGATTCCATTCTATTCCATTCCATTCCATTCGATTCCATTCGATTCCATTCGATTCCATTCGATTCCATTCCATTCCATTCCATTCCATTCCATTCCATTCCATTCCATTGAATTCCATTCCATTCCATTCCATTCCATTCCATTCCATTCCATTCCATTGAATTCTGTTCCATTCAATTCCATTCCATTCCATTCCGTTCTACTCGGGTTGATTCCATTCTATTCCATTCCGTTCCGTTCCGTTCCGTTCCGTTCCTTTCCGTTCCATTCCATTCCACTCGGGTTGGTTCCATTCCATTCCATTCCATTCCATTCCATTCCATTCCATTCCATTCCATTCCATTCTACTCGGGTTGATTCCATTCTATTACATTCCATTCCATTCGATTCCATTCGATTCCATTTGATTCCATTCGATTCCATTCCATTCCATTCCATTCAATTGAATTCCATTCCATTCCATTCCATTCCATTTGAATTCCATTGCATTCCATTCCATTCCATTCCATTCCATTCCATCGAATTCCATTCCATTCGATTCCATTCCATTCCATTCCATTCCATTTCATTCTACTCGGGTTGATTCCATTCTATTCCATTCCATTCCTTTCGATTCCATTCGATTCCATTCGATTCCATTCGATTCCATTCCATTCCATTCCATTCAATTGAATTCCATTCCATTCCATTCCATTCCATTCCATTCCATTCCATTCCATTCCATTCCATTCCACTCCATTCCGTTCTGCTCGGGTTGATTCCATTCTATTCCATTCCATTCCATTCGATTCCATTCGATTCCATTCGATTCCATTCCATTTTTCCATTCCATTGAATTCCATTCCATT
This sequence comes from Gorilla gorilla gorilla, assembly GCF_029281585.2. Taxonomy (NCBI): domain Eukaryota; kingdom Metazoa; phylum Chordata; class Mammalia; order Primates; family Hominidae; genus Gorilla; species Gorilla gorilla. Next base: position 60,856,496 of record NC_073242.2, read on the forward strand.
CCATTCCATTCCATTCCATTCCATTCCATTCCGTTCCATTCCATTCCGTTCCTTTCCTTTCCATTCCGTTCCATTCCATTCCGTTCCGTTCCATTCCGTTGCATTCCGTTCCATTCCATTGAATTCCGTTCCATTGCATTGAATTCCGTTCCATTCCATTGCATTCCTTTCCGTTCCGTTCCGTTCCATTCCGTTCCGTTCCGTTCTTCTCGGGTTGATTCCATTCTATTCCATTCCATTCCATTCGATTCCATTCGATTCCATTCGATTCCATTCGATTCCATTCGATTCCATTCCATTCCATTCCATTCCATTGAATTCCATTCCATTCCATTCCATTGAATTCCATTCCATTCCATTCCATTCCATTCCATTCCATTCCATTGAATTCCATTCCATTCCATTGAATTCCATTCCATTCCATTCCATTCGATTCCATTCCATTCCCTTGAATTCCATTCCATTCCATTCCATTCCATTCCATTCCATTCCATTCCATTGAATTCCATTCCATTGAATTCCATTCCATTCCATTGAATTCCATTCCAATCCATTCCATTCCGTTGAATTCCGTTCCATTCCATTCCATTCCATTCCATTCCGTTCCATTCCATTTGAATTCCATTCCATTCCATTCCATTCCATTCTACTCGGGTTGATTCCATTCTATTCCATTCCATTCCATTCGATTCCATTCGATTCCATTCGATTCCATTCGAGTCCATTCCATTCCATTCAATTCCATTGAATTCCATTCCATTCCATTCCATTCCATTCCATTCCATTCCATTGAATTCCATTCCTTTCCATTCCATTCCATGGAATTCCATTCCATTCCATTGAATTCCATTCCATTCCATTCCGTTCCATTCCATTATGTTCCATTCCATTCCATTCCATTCCATTCAATTCCGTTCCGTTCCATTCCGTTCCATTCCGTTCCATTCCATTGAATTCCGATCCATTGCATTGAATTCCGTTCCATTCCATTCCATTCCTTTCCGTTCCGTTCCGTTCCGTTCTACTCGGGTTGATTCCATTCTATTCCATTCCATTCCATTCGATTCCATTCGATTCCATTCGATTCCATTCCATTCCATTCGATTCCATTCGATTCCATTCCATTCCATTCCATTCCATTCCATTCCATTCCATTCCATTGAATTCCTTTCCATTCCATTGAATTCCATTCCATTCCATTCCATTCGATTCCATTCGATTCCATTGAATTCCATTCCATTCCATTCCATTCCATTCCATTCAATTGAATTCCATTCCATTCCATTGAATTCCATTCCATTCCATTCCATTCCATTGAATTCCGTTCCATTCCATTCCATTCCATTCCATTCCATTCCATTGAATTCCATTCCATTGAATTCCATTCCATTCCATTCCATTCCATTGAATTCCTTTCCATTCCATTCCATTCCATTCCATTCCATTCCATTCCATTGAATTCCATTCCATTGAATTCCATTCCATTCCATTCCATTCCATTGAATTCCATTCCATTCCGTTCCGTTCCGTTCCGTTCCGTTCCGTTCCTCTCCATTCCATTCCATTCCATTCCATTGAATTCCGTTCCATTCCATTGAATTCCATTCCATTCCGTTCCATTCCATTGAATTCTGTTCCGTTCTGTTCCGTTCCGTTCCGTTCCATTCCGTTCCATTCCGTTCCTTTCCGTTCTACTCGGGTTGATTCCATTCTATTCCATTCCATTCCATTCGATTCCATTCGATTCCATTCGATTCGATTCCATTCCATTCCATTAAATTCCATTCCATTCCATTCCATTGAATTCCATTCCATTCCATTGAATTCCATTCCATTCCATTCCATTCCATTGAATTCCGTTCCATTCCATTCCTTTCCATTCCATTCCATTCCATTGAATTCCATTCCATTGAATTCCTTTCCATTCCATTCCATTCCATTGAATTCCATTCCATTCCATTCCATCGAATTCCATTCCATTCCATTGAATTCCATTCCATTCCATTCCATTCCATTCCATTCCATTCCATCGAATGCCATTCCATTCCATTCCATTCCATTCCATTCCATTCCATTCCATTCCATCGAATTCCATTCCATTCCATTCCATTCCATTCCATTCCATTCCATTCCATTCCATTCCATTCTACTCGGGTTGATTCCATTCTATTACATTCCATTCCATTCGATTCCATTCGATTCCATTCGATTCCATTCGATTCCATTCCATTCCATTCCATTCAATTGAATTCCATTCCATTCCATTCCATTCCATTCCATTTGAATTCCATTGCATTCCATTCCATTCCATTCCATTCCATTCCATTCCATCGAATTCCATTCCATTCGATTCCATTCCATTCCATTCCATTCCATTTCATTCTACTCGGGTTGATTCCATTCTATTCCATTCCATTCCTTTCGATTCCATTCGATTCCATTCGATTCCATTCGATTCAATTCCATTCCATTCCATACAATTGAATTCCATTCCATTCCATTCCATTCCATTCCATTCCATTCCATTCCATTCCATTCCATTCCGTTCTGCTCGGGTTGATTCCATTCTATTCCATTCCATTCCATTCGATTCCATTCGATTCCATTCGATTCCATTCCATTCCATTCCATTCCATTGAATTCCATTCCATTCCATTCCATTCCATTCCATTCCATTCCATTCCATTCCATTCCGTTCCATTCCATTCCGTTCCTTTCCTTTCCATTCCGTTCCATTCCATTCCGTTCCGTTCCATTCCGTTGCATTCCGTTCCATTCCATTGAATTCCGTTCCATTGCATTGAATTCCGTTCCATTCCATTGCATTCCTTTCCGTTCCGTTCCGTTCCATTCCGTTCCGTTCCGTTCTTCTCGGGTTGATTCCATTCTATTCCATTCCATTCCATTCGATTCCATTCGATTCCATTCGATTCCATTCGATTCCATTCGATTCCATTCCATTCCATTCCATTCCATTCCATTCCATTCCATTCCATTGAATTCCATTCCATTCCATTCCATTCCATTCCATTCCATTCCATTGAATTCCATTCCATTCCATTGAATTCCATTCCATTCCATTCCATTCGATTCCATTCCATTCCCTTGAATTCCATTCCATTCCATTCCATTCCATTCCATTCCATTCCATTCCATTCCATTGAATTCCATTCCATTGAATTCCATTCCATTCCATTGAATTCCATTCCAATCCATTCCATTCCATTGAATTCCGTTCCTTTCCATTCCATTCCATTCCATTCCGTTCCATTCCATTTGAATTCCATTCCATTCCATTCCATTCCATTCTACTCGGGTTGATTCCATTCTATTCCATTCCATTCCATTCGATTCCATTCGATTCCATTCGATTCCATTCGAGTCCATTCCATTCCATTCAATTCCATTGAATTCCATTCCATTCCATTCCATTCCATTCCATTCCATTCCATTGAATTCCATTCCTTTCCATTCCATTCCATGGAATTCCATTCCATTCCATTGAATTCCATTCCATTCCATTCCGTTCCATTCCATTATGTTCCATTCCATTCCATTCCATTCCATTCAATTCCGTTCCGTTCCATTCCGTTCCATTCCGTTCCATTCCATTGAATTCCGATCCATTGCATTGAATTCCGTTCCATTCCATTCCATTCCTTTCCGTTCCGTTCCGTTCCGTTCTACTCGGGTTGATTCCATTCTATTCCATTCCATTCCATTCGATTCCTTTCGATTCCATTCGATTCCATTCCATTCCATTCGATTCCATTCGATTCCATTCCATTCCATTCCATTCCATTCCATTCCATTCCATTCCATTCCATTCCATTCCATTGAATTCCTTTCCAATCCATTGAATTCCATTCCATTCCATTCCATTCGATTCCATTCGATTCCATTGAATTCCATTCCATTCCATTCCTTTCCATTCCATTCCATTCCATTCCATTCCATTCCATTTAATTCCATTGAATTCCATTCCAATGAATTCCATTCCATTTAATTCCATTCCATTCCATTCCATTCCATTGAATTAATTTCCATTCCATTCCATTCCATTCCATTCCATTCTATTCCATCGAATTCCATTCCATTCCATTCCATTCCATTCCATTCCATTCCATTCCATTCCATTCCATTCTACTCGGGTTGATTCCATTCTATTCCATTCCATTCCATTCGATTCCATTCGATTCCATTCCATTCCATTCCATTCCATTCAATTGAATTCCATTCCCTTCCATTCCATTCCATTCCATTCCATTCCATTCCGTTCCATTCCATTCCATCGAATTCCATTCCATTCCATTCCATTCCATTCCATTGAATTCCATTCCATTCCGTTCCGTTCCGTTCCGTTCCGTTCCGTTCCGTTCCGTTCCGTTCCATTCCATTCCATTCCATTCCATTGAATTCCGTTCCATTCCATTGAATTCCATTCCATTCCGTTCCATTCCATTGAATTCTGTTCCGTTCCGTTCCGTTCCGTTCCATTCCGTTCCATTCCGTTCCTTTCCGTTCTACTCGGGTTGATTCCATTCTATTCCATTCCATTCCATTCGATTCCATTCGATTCCATTCGAATCCATTCGATTCCATTCGATTCCATTCGATTCCATTCCATTCCATTGAATTCCATTCCATTCCATTCCATTCCATGGAATTCGGTTCCATTCCATTCCATTCCATTCCATTCCATTCCTTTCCGTTCCATTCCGTTCCGTTCCGTTCCGTTCCCTTCCGTTCTACTCGGGTTGATTCCATTCTATTCCATTCCATTCCATTCGATTCCATTCTATTCCATTCGATTCCATTCGATTCAATTCGATTCAATTCCATTCCATTCCATTCCATTCCATTCCATTCCATTGAATTCCATTCCATTCCATTCCGTTCCATTCCATTCCGTTCCATTCCATTCCATTCCATTCCATTCCATTCCATTACATTCCCTTCCATTCCTTTCCATTCCGTTCCATTCCATTGAATTCCGACCCATTGCATTGAATTCCGTTCCATTCTATTCCATTCCTTTCCGTTCCGTTCCGTTCCGTTCCGTTCCGTTCCGTTCTACTCGGATTGATTCCATTCTATTCCATTCCATTCCATTCGATTCCATTCGATTCCATTCGATTCCATTCGACTCCATTCCATTCCATTCCATTCCATTCCATTCCATTCCATTCCATTCCATAGAACTCCATTCCATTCCATTCCATTCCATTCCATTCCATTCCATTGAATTCCATTCCATTCCATTCCATTCCATTGAATTCTGTTCCATTCCATTCCATTCCATTCCATTCCGTTCTACTCGGGTTGATTCCATTCTATTCCATTCCGTTCCGTTCCGTTCCATTCCGTTCCATTCCACTCGGGTTGATTCCATTCTATTCCATTCCATTCCATTCGATTCCATTCGATTCCATTCGGTTCCATTCGATTCCATTCGATTCGATTCCATTCCATTCCATTCCATTGAATTCCATTCCATTCCATTCCATTCCATTCCATTGAATTCCGTTCCATTCCATTCAATTCCATTCCATTCCATTCCTTTTGAATTCCATTCCATTCCATTCCATTCCATTCCATTCCATTCCATTCCATTCCATTCCATTCCATTCAATTCCATTCCATTCCATTCAATTCCATTCCATTCTACTCGGGTTGATTCCATTCTATTCCATTCCATTCCATTCGATTCCATTCGATTCCATTCCTTTCCATTCGATTCCATTCCATTCCATTCCATTCCATTCCATTCCATTCCATTCCATTCCATTCCATGGAATTCCATTCCATTCCCTTGAATTCCATTCCATTCCATTCCATTCCATTCCATTCCATTCCATTGAATTCCATTCCATTGAATTCCATTCCATTCCATTGAATTCCATTCCAATCCATTCCATTCCATTGAATTCCGTTCCATTCCATTCCATTCCATTCCATTCCATTCCATTCCATTCCATTCCATTCTACTCGGGTTGATTCCATTCTATTACTTTCCATTCCATTCCATTCTACTCGGGTTGATTCCATTCGATTCCATTCCATTCCATTCAATTCCATTGAATTCCATTCCATTCCATTCCATTCCATTCCATTGAATTCCATTCCTTTCCATTCCATTCCATGGAATTCCATTCCATTCCATTGAATTCCATTCCATTCCATTCCGTTCCATTCCATTATGTTCCATTCCATTCCATTCCATTCCATTCAATTCCGTTCCGTTCCATTCCGTTCCATTCCGTTCCATTCCATTGAATTCCGATCCATTGCATTGAATTCCGTTCCATTCCATTCCATTCCTTTCGATCCGTTCGGTTCCGTTCTACTCGGGTTGATTCCATTCTATTCCATTCCATTCCATTCGATTCCATTCGATTCCATTCGATTCCATTCGATTCCATTCCATTCCATTCCATTCCATTCCATTCCATTCCATTCCATTGAATTCCATTCCGTTCCATTCCATTCCATTCCATTCCATTGAATTCCGTTCCATTCCATTGAATTCCATTCCATTCCGTTCCATTCCATTGAATTCTGTTCCGTTCCGTTCCGTTCCATTCCATTCCGTTCCATTCCGTTCCTTTCCGTTCTACTCGGGTTGATTCCATTCTATTCCATTCCATTCCATTCGATTCCATTCGATTCCATTCGATTCCATTCGATTCCATTCCATTCCATTCCATTCCATTCCATTCCATTCAATTGAATTCCATTCAATTCCATTGAATTCCATTCCATTCCATTCCATTCCATTGAATTCCGTTCCATTCCATTCCATTCCATTCCATTCCATTCCATTCCATTTCATTGAATTCCATTCCATTGAATTCCATTCCATTCCATTCCATTCCATTGAATTCCATTCCATTCCATTCCATCGAATTCCATTCCATTCCATTGAATTCCATTCCATTCCATTCCATTCCATTCCATTCCATTCCATTCCATCGAATTCCATTCCATTCCATTCCATTCCATTCTACTCGGGTTGATTCCATTCTATTCCATTCCATTCCATTCTATTCCATTCGATTCCATTCGATTCCATTCGAGTCCATTCCATTCCATTCAATTCCATTGAATTCCATTCCATTCCATTCCATTCCATTCCATTGAATTCCATTCCTTTCCATTCCATTCCATGGAATTCCATTCCATTCCATTGAATTCCATTCCATTCCATTCCGTTCCATTCCATTATGTTCCATTCCATTCCATTCCATTCCATTCAATTCCGTTCCGTTCCATTCCGTTCCATTCCGTTCCATTCCATTGAATTCCGATCCATTGCATTGAATTCCGTTCCATTCCATTCCATTCCTTTCCGTTCCGTTCCGTTCCGTTCTACTCGGGTTGATTCCATTCTATTCCATTCCATTCCATTCGATTCCTTTCGATTCCATTCGATTCCATTCCATTCCATTCGATTCCATTCGATTCCATTCCATTCCATTCCATTCCATTCCATTCCATTCCATTCCATTCCATTCCATTCCATTCCATTGAATTCCTTTCCATTCCATTGAATTCCATTCCATTCCATTCCATTCGATTCCATTCGATTCCATTGAATTCCATTCCATTCCATTCCTTTCCATTCCATTCCATTCCATTCCATTCCATTCCATTCGATTCCATTCGATTCCATTCGATTCCATTCCATTCCATTGAATTCCATTCCATTCCATTCCATTCCATTCCATTGAATTAATTTCCATTCCATTCCATTCCATTCCATTCCATTCTATTCCATCGAATTCCATTCCATTCCATTCCATTCCATTCCATTCCATTCCATTCCATTCCATTCCATTCCATTCCATTCTACTCGGGTTGATTCCATTCTATTCCATTCCATTCCATTCGATTCCATTCGATTCCATTCGATTCCATTCGATTCCATTCCATTCCATTCCATTCCATTCCATTCCATTCCATTGAATTCCATTCCATTCCATTCCATTCCATTCCATTCCATTCCATTCCATTGAATTCTGTTCCATTCAATTCCATTCCATTCCATTCCGTTCTACTCGGGTTGATTCCATTCTATTCCATTCCGTTCCGTTCCGTTCCGTTCCGTTCCTTTCCGTTCCATTCCATTCCACTCGGGTTGGTTCCATTCCATTCCATTCCATTCCATTCCATTCCATTCCATTCTACTCGGGTTGATTCCATTCTATTACATTCCATTCCATTCGATTCCATTCGATTCCATTCGATTCCATTCGATTCCATTCCATTCCATTCCATTCAATTGAATTCCATTCCATTCCATTCCATTCCATTTGAATTCCATTGCATTCCATTCCATTCCATTCCATTCCATCGAATTCCATTCCATTCGATTCCATTCCATTCCATTCCATTCCATTCCATTCCATTTCATTCTACTCGGGTTGATTCCATTCTATTCCATTCCATTCCTTTCGATTCCATTCGATTGCATTCGATTCCATTCGATTCCATTCCATTCCTTTCCATACAATTGAATTCCATTCCATTCCATTCCATTCCATTCCATTCCATTCCATTCCATTCCATTCCATTCCATTCCATTGAATTCCGTTCCATTCCATTCAATTCCATTCCATTCCATTCCATTCCATTCCATTTGAATTCCATTAAATTCCATTCCATTCCATTCCATTCCATTCCATTCCATTCCATTCCATTCTACTCGGGTTGATTCCATTCTATTACATTCCATTCCATTAGATTCCATTCTATTCCATTCGATTCCATTCGATTCAATTCGATTCCATTCCATTCCATTCCATTCCATTGAATTCCATTCCATTCCATTGAATTCCATTCCATTCCATTCCATTCCATTGAATTCCATTCCATTCCATTCCACTCGATTCCATTCCATTCCATGGAATTCCATTCCATTCCATTCCATTCCATTCCATTCCATTCCATTCCATTGAATTCCATTGAATTCCATTCCATTCCATTGAATTCCATTCCTTTCCATTCCATTCCATTGAATTCCGTTCAATTCCATTCCATTCCATTCCATTCCATTCCATTCCATTCCATTCGAATTCCATTCCATTCCATTCCATTCCATTCCATTCCATTCCTTTCGAATTCCATTCCATTCCATTCCATTTCATTCCATTCCATTCCATTCCATCGAATTCCATTCCATTCCATTGAATTCCATTCCATTCCATTGAATTCCATTCCATTCCATTCCATTCCATTCCATTCCATTCCATTCCATCGAATTCCATTCCATTCCGTTCCATTCCATTCAATTCTATTCCATTCCATTCCATTCCATTCCATTCCATTCTACTCGGGTTGATTCCATTCTATTCCATTCCATTCCATTCGATTCCATTCGATTCCATTCGATTCCATTCCATTCCATTCCATTCCATTCCATTCCATTCCATTGAATTCCATTCCATTCCATTCCATTCCACTGAATTCCATTCCATTCCGTTCCGTTCCGTTCCGTTCCGTTCCGTTCCATTCCATTCCATTCCATTGAATTCCGTTCCATTCCATTGAATTCCATTCCATTCCGTTCCATTGCATTGAATTCCGTTCCGTTCCGTTCCTTTCCGTTCCGTTCCATTCCGTTCCATTCCGTTCCATTCCGTTCTACTCGGGTTGTTTCCATTCTATTCCATTCCATTCCATTCCATTCCATTCCATTCCATTCCATTCCATTCCATTCCATTCCGTTCTACTCGGATTCATTCCATTCCATTCCGTTCCGTTCCGTTCCGTTCCGTTCCATTCCTTTCTACTTGTGTTGATTCCATTCCATTCCATTCTATTCCATTGAATTCCATTCAATAGAATTCCATTCCATTCCATTCCATTCCATTCCATTGAATTACATTCCATTCCATTCCATTCCATTCCATTCCATTCCATTCCATTCCATTCCATTCCATTCAATTGAATTCCTTTCCATTCCTTTCCATTCGATTCCATTCCATTCCATTGAATTCCATTCCATTCCATTCCATTCCATTCCATTCCATTGAATTCCATTGAATTCCATTCCATTGAATTCCATTCCATTCCATTGAATTCCATTCCATTCCATTCCATTCCATTCCGTTCCATTCCATTCCGTTCCATTCCATTCCATTCCTTTCCACTCCATTCCGTTCCGTTCCATTCCTTTCCATTCCGTTCCATTCCATTGAATTCCGTTCCATTGCATTGAATTCCGTTCCATTCCATTCCATTCCTTTCCGTTCCGTTCCATTCCGTTCCGTTCCGTTCCGTTCCGTTCTACTCGGGTTGATTCCATTCTATTCCATTCCATTCCATTCGATTCCAGTCTATTCCATTCGATTCCATTCGATTCAATTCGATTCCATTCCATTGCATTCCATTCCATTCCATTCCATTCCATTCCATTGAATTCCATTCCATTCCATTCCGTTCCATTCCATTGCGTTCCATTCCATTCCATTCCATTCCATTCCATTCCATTACGTTCCGTTCCATTCCGTTCCATTCCGTTCCATTCCATTGAATTCCGATCCATTGCATTGAATTCCGTTCCATTCCATTCCATTCCATTCCTTTCCGTTCCGTTCCGTTCCGTTCCGTTCCATTCCGTTCCGTTCTACTCGGATTGATTCCATTCTATTCCATTCCATTCCATTCGATTCCATTCGATTCCATTCGATTCCATTCGATTCCATTCCATTCCATTCCATTCCATTCCATTCCATTCCATTGAATTCCATTCCATTCCATTCCATTCCATTCCATTCCATTCCATTCCATTGAATTCTGTTCCATTCAATTCCATTCCATTCCATTCCGTTCTACTCGGGTTGATTCCATTCTATTCCATTCCGTTCCGTTCCGTTCCGTTCCGTTCCTTTCCGTTCCATTCCATTCCACTCGGGTTGGTTCCATTCCATTCCATTCCATTCCATTCCATTCCATTCCATTCCATTCCATTCCATTCCATTCTACTCGGGTTGATTCCATTCTATTCCATTCGATTCCATTCGATTCCATTCGATTCCATTCGATTCCATTCGATTCCATTCCATTCCATTCCATTCAATTGAATTCCATTCCATTCCATTCCATTCCATTCCATTTGAATTCCATTGCATTCCATTCCATTCCATTCCATTCCATTCCATCGAATTCCATTCCATTCGATTCCATTCCATTCCATTCCATTCCATTCCATTCCATTTCATTCTACTCGGGTTGATTCCATTCTATTCCATTCCATTCCTTTCGATTCCATTCGATTCCATTCGATACCATTCGATTCCATTCCATTCCATTCCATTCAATTGAATTCCATTCCATTCCATTCCATTCCATTCCATTCCATTCCATTCCATTCCATTCCATTCCATTCCATTCCATTCCGTTCTGCTCGGGTTGATTCCATTCTATTCCATTCCATTCCATTCGATTCCATTCGATTCCATTCGATTCCATTCCATTTTTCCATTCCATTGAATTCCATTCCATTCCATTCCATTCCATTCCATTCCATTCCATTCCATTCCATTCCATTCCATTCCGTTCCATTCCATTCCGTTCCTTTCCTTTCCATTGCGTTCCATTCCATTCCGTTCCGTTCCATTCCGTTGCATTCCGTTCCATTCCATTGAATTCCGTTCCATTGCATTGAATTCCGTTCCATTCCATTGCATTCCTTTCCGTTCCGTTCCGTTCCATTCCGTTCCGTTCCGTTCTTCTCGGGTTGATTCCATTCTATTCCATTCCATTCCATTCGATTCCATTCGATTCCATTCGATTCCATTCGATTCCATTCGATTCCATTCCATTCCATTCCATTCCATTGAATTCCATTCCATTCCATTCCATTGAATTCCATTCCATTCCATTCCATTCCATTCCATTCCATTCCATTGAATTCCATTCCATTCCATTGAATTCCATTCCATTCCATTCCATTCGATTCCATTCCATTCCCCTGAATTCCATTCCATTCCATTCCATTCCATTCCATTCCATTCCATTCCATTCCATTGAATTCCATTCCATTGAATTCCATTCCATTCCATTGAATTCCATTCCAATCCATTCCATTCCATTGAATTCCGTTCCATTCCATTCCATTCCATTCCATTCCGTTCCATTCCATTTGAATTCCATTCCATTCCATTCCATTCCATTCTACTCGTTTTGATTCCATTCTATTCCATTCCATTCCATTCGATTCCATTCGATTCCATTCGATTCCATTCGAGTCCATTCCATTCCATTCAATTCCATTGAATTCCATTCCATTCCATTCCATTCCATTACATTCCATTCCATTGAATTCCATTCCTTTCCATTCCATTCCATGGAATTCCATTCCATTCCATTGAATTCCATTCCATTCCATTCCGTTCCATTCCATTATGTTCCATTCCATTCCATTCCATTCCATTCAAATCCGTTCCGTTCCATTCCGTTCCATTCCGTTCCATTCCATTGAATTCCGATCCATTGCATTGAATTCCGTTCCATTCCATTCCATTCCTTTCCGTTCCGTTCCGTTCCGTTCTACTCGGGTTGATTCCATTCTATTCCATTCCATTCCATTCGATTCCATTCGATTCCATTCGATTCCATTCCATTCCATTCGATTCCATTCGATTCCATTCCATTCCATTCCATTCCATTCCATTCCATTCCATTCCATTCCATTGAATTCCTTTCCATTCCATTGAATTCCATTCCATTCCTTTCCATTCGATTCCATTCGATTTCGTTGAATTCCATTCCATTCCATTCCATTCCATTCCATTCCATTCAATTGAATTCCATTCCATTCCATTGAATTCCATTCCATTCCATTCCATTCCATTGAATTCCGTTCCATTCCATTCCATTCCATTCCATTCCATTCCATTGAATTCCATTCCATTGAATTCCATTCCATTCCATTCCATTCCATTGAATTCCGTTCCATTCCATTCCATTCCATTCCATTCCATTCCATTGAATTCCATTCCATTGAATTCCATTCCATTCCATTCCATTCCATTGAATTCCATTCCATTCCGTTCCGTTCCGTTCCGTTCCGTTCCTCTCCATTCCATTCCATTCCATTCCATTGAATTCCGTTCCATTCCATTGAATTCCATTCCATTCCGTTCCATTCCATTGAATTCTGTTCCGTTCTGTTCCGTTCCGTTCCGTTCCATTCCGTTCCATTCCGTTCCTTTCCATACTACTCGGGTTGATTCCATTCTATTCCATTCCATTCCATTCGATTCCATTCGATTCCATTCGATTCCATTCCATTCCATTCCATTCCATTCCATTCCATTCCATTGAATTCCATTCCATTCCATTGAATTCCATTCCATTCCATTCCATTCCATTGAATTCCGTTCCATTCCATTCCATTCCATTCCATTCCATTCCATTGAATTCCATTCCATTCCATTCCATTCCATTGAATTCCATTCCATTCCATTCCATCGAATTCCATTCCATTCCATTGAATTCCATTCCATTCCATTCCATTCCATTCCATTCCATTCCATTCCATTCCATCGAATTCCATTCCATTCCATTCCATTCCATTCCATTCCATTCCATTCCATTCCATCGAATTCCATTCCATTCCATTCCATTCCATTCCATTCCATTCCATTCCATTCCATTCTACTCGGGTTGATTCCATTCTATTACATTCCATTCCATTCGATTCCATTCGATTCCATTCGATTCCATTCGATTCCATTACATTCCATTCCATTCAATTGAATTCCATTCCATTCCATTCCATTCCATTTGAATTCCATTGCATTCCATTCCATTCCATTCCATTCCATTCCATTCCATTCCATTCCATCGAATTCCATTCCATTCGATTCCATTCCATTCCATTCCATTCCATTTCATTCTACTCGGGTTGATTCCATTCTATTCCATTCCATTCCTTTCGATTCCATTCGATTCCATTCGATTCCATTCCATTCCATTCCATTCCATTCCATACAATTGAATTCCATTCCATTCCATTCCATTCCATTCCATTCCATTCCATTCCATTCCATTCCATTCCATTCCATTGAATTCCGTTCCATTCCATTCAATTCCATTCCATTCCATTCCATTCCATTCCATTTGAATTCCATTCCATTCCATTCCATTCCATTCCATTCCATTCCATTCCATTCCATTCTACTCGGGTTGATTCCATTCTATTACATTCCATTCCATTCGATTCCATTCTATTCCATTCGATTCCATTCGATTCAATTCGATTCCATTCCATTCCATTCCATTCCATTGAATTCCATTCCATTCCATTGAATTCCATTCCATTCCATTCCATTCCATTGAATTCCATTCCATTCCATTCCACTCGATTCCATTCCATTCCATGGAATTCCATTCCATTCCATTCCATTCCTTTCCATTCCATTCCATTCCATTGAATTCCATTGAATTCCATTCCATTCCATTGAATTCCATTCCTTTCCATTCCATTCCATTGAATTCCGTTCAATTCCATTCCATTCCATTCCATTCCATTCCATTCCATTCCATTCGAATTCCATTCCATTCCATTCCATTCCATTCCATTCCATTCCATTCGAATTCCATTCCATTCCATTCCATTTCATTCCATTCCATTCCATTCCATCGAATTCCATTCCATTCCATTGAATTCCATTCCATTCCATTCCATTCCATTCCATTCCATTCCATTCCATTCCATTCTACTCGGGTTGATTCCATTCTATTCCATTCCATTCCATTCGATTCCATTCGATTCCATTCGATTCCATTCCATTCCATTCCATTCCATTCCATTCCATTCCATTGAATTCCATTCCATTCCATTCCATTCCACTGAATTCCATTCCATTCCGTTCCGTTCCGTTCCGTTCCGTTCCGTTCCATTCCATTCCATTCCATTCCATTGAATTCCGTTCCATTCCATTGAATTCCATTCCATTCCGTTCCATTGCATTGAATTCCGTTCCGTTCCGTTCCTTTCCGTTCCGTTCCATTCCGTTCCATTCCGTTCCATTCCGTTCTACTCGGGTGGTTTCCATTCTATTCCATTCCATTCCATTCCATTCCATTCCATTCCATTCCATTCCATTCCATTCCGTTCTACTCGGATTCATTCCATTCCATTCCGTTCCGTTCCGTTCCGTTCCGTTCCATTCCTTTCTACTTGTGTTGATTCCATTCCATTCCATTCTATTCCATTGAATTCCATTCAATAGAATTCCATTCCATTCCATTCCATTCCATTCCATTGAATTCCATTCCATTCCATTCCATTCCATTCCATTCCATTCCATTCCATTCCATTCCATTCCATTCAATTGAATTCCTTTCCATTCCATTCCATTCGATTCCATTCCATTCCATTGAATTCCATTCCATTCCATTCCATTCCATTCCATTCCATTGAATTCCATTGAATTCCATTCCATTGAATTCCATTCCATTCCATTGAATTCCATTCCATTCCATTCCATTCCATTCCGTTCCATTCCATTCCGTTCCATTCCATTCCATTCCTTTCCATTCCATTCCGTTCCGTTCCATTCCTTTCCATTCCGTTCCATTCCATTGAATTCCGTTCCATTGCATTGAATTCCGTTCCATTCCATTCCATTCCTTTCCGTTCCGTTCCATTCCGTTCCGTTCCGTTCCGTTCCGTTCTACTCGGGTTGATTCCATTCTATTCCATTCCATTCCATTCGATTCCATTCTATTCCATTCGATTCCATTCGATTCAATTCGATTCCTTTCCATTCCATTCCATTCCATTCCATTCCATTCCATTGAATTCCATTCCATTCCATTCCGTTCCATTCCATTCCGTTCCATTCCATTCCATTCCAATCCATTCCATTCCATTCCATTCCATTACGTTCCGTTCCATTCCGTTCCATTCCGCTCCATTCCATTGAATTCCGATCCATTGCATTGAATTCCGTTCCATTCCATTCCATTCCATTCCTTTCTGTTCCGTTCCGTTCCGTTCCGTTCCATTCCGTTCCTTTCTACTCGGATTGATTCCATTCTATTCCATTCCATTCCATTCGATTCCATTCGATTCCATTCGATTCCATTCGATTCCATTCCATTCCATTCCATTCCATTCCATTCCATTCCATTCCATTGAATTCCATTCCATTCCATTCCATTCCATTCCATTCCATTCCATTCCATTGAATTCTGTTCCATTCAATTCCATTCCATTCCATTCCGTTCTACTCGGGTTGATTCCATTCTATTCCATTCCGTTCCGTTCCGTTCCGTTCCGTTCCTTTCCGTTCCATTCCATTCCACTCGGGTTGGTTCCATTCCATTCCATTCCATTCCATTCCATTCCATTCCATTCCATTCCATTCCATTCTACTCGGGTTGATTCCATTCTATTACATTCCATTCCATTCGATTCCATTCGATTCCATTTGATTCCATTCGATTCCATTCCATTCCATTCCATTCAATTGAATTCCATTCCATTCCATTCCATTCCATTTGAATTCCATTGCATTCCATTCCATTCCATTCCATTCCATTCCATCGAATTCCATTCCATTCGATTCCATTCCATTCCATTCCATTCCATTCCATTTCATTCTACTCGGGTTGATTCCATTCTATTCCATTCCATTCCTTTCGATTCCATTCGATTCCATTCGATTCCATTCGATTCCATTCCATTCCATTCCATTCAATTGAATTCCATTCCATTCCATTCCATTCCATTCCATTCCATTCCATTCCATTCCATTCCATTCCACTCCATTCCGTTCTGCTCGGGTTGATTCCATTCTATTCCATTCCATTCCATTCGATTCCATTCGATTCCATTCGATTCCATTCCATTTTTCCATTCCATTGAATTCCATTCCATTCCATTCCATTCCATTCCATTCCATTCCATTCCGTTCCATTCCATTCCGTTCCTTTCCTTTCCATTCCGTTCCATTCCATTCCGTTCCGTTCCATTCCGTTGCATTCCGTTCCATTCCATTGAATTCCGTTCCATTGCATTGAATTCCGTTCCATTCCATTGCATTCCTTTCCGTTCCGTTCCGTTCCATTCCGTTCCGTTCCGTTCTTCTCGGGTTGATTCCATTCTATTCCATTCCATTCCATTCGATTCCATTCGATTCCATTCGATTCCATTCGATTCCATTCGATTCCATTCCATTCCATTCCATTCCATTGAATTCCATTCCATTCCATTCCATTGAATTCCATTCCATTCCATTCCATTCCATTCCATTCCATTCCATTGAATTCCATTCCATTCCATTGAATTCCATTCCATTCCATTCCATTCGATTCCATTCCATTCCCTTGAATTCCATTCCATTCCATTCCATTCCATTCCATTCCATTCCATTCCATTGAATTCCATTCCATTGAATTCCATTCCATTCCATTGAATTCCATTCCAATCCATTCCATTCCGTTGAATTCCGTTCCATTCCATTCCATTCCATTCCATTCCGTTCCATTCCATTTGAATTCCATTCCATTCCATTCCATTCCATTCTACTCGGGTTGATTCCATTCTATTCCATTCCATTCCATTCGATTCCATTCGATTCCATTCGATTCCATTCGAGTCCATTCCATTCCATTCAATTCCATTGAATTCCATTCCATTCCATTCCATTCCATTCCATTCCATTCCATTGAATTCCATTCCTTTCCATTCCATTCCATGGAATTCCATTCCATTCCATTGAATTCCATTCCATTCCATTCCGTTCCATTCCATTATGTTCCATTCCATTCCATTCCATTCCATTCAATTCCGTTCCGTTCCATTCCGTTCCATTCCGTTCCATTCCATTGAATTCCGATCCATTGCATTGAATTCCGTTCCATTCCATTCCATTCCTTTCCGTTCCGTTCCGTTCCGTTCTACTCGGGTTGATTCCATTCTATTCCATTCCATTCCATTCGATTCCATTCGATTCCATTCGATTCCATTCCATTCCATTCGATTCCATTCGATTCCATTCCATTCCATTCCATTCCATTCCATTCCATTCCATTCCATTCCATTGAATTCCTTTCCATTCCATTGAATTCCATTCCATTCCATTCCATTCGATTCCATTCGATTCCATTGAATTCCATTCCATTCCATTCCATTCCATTCCATTCAATTGAATTCCATTCCATTCCATTGAATTCCATTCCATTCCATTCCATTCCATTGAATTCCGTTCCATTCCATTCCATTCCATTCCATTCCATTCCATTGAATTCCATTCCATTGAATTCCATTCCATTCCATTCCATTCCATTGAATTCCTTTCCATTCCATTCCATTCCATTCCATTCCATTCCATTGAATTCCATTCCATTGAATTCCATTCCATTCCATTCCATTCCATTGAATTCCATTCCATTCCGTTCCGTTCCGTTCCGTTCCGTTCCGTTCCTCTCCATTCCATTCCATTCCATTCCATTGAATTCCGTTCCATTCCATTGAATTCCATTCCATTCCGTTCCATTCCATTGAATTCTGTTCCGTTCTGTTCCGTTCCGTTCCGTTCCATTCCGTTCCATTCCGTTCCTTTCCGTTCTACTCGGGTTGATTCCATTCTATTCCATTCCATTCCATTCGATTCCATTCGATTCCATTCGATTCGATTCCATTCCATTCCATTAAATTCCATTCCATTCCATTCCATTGAATTCCATTCCATTCCATTGAATTCCATTCCATTCCATTCCATTCCATTGAATTCCGTTCCATTCCATTCCTTTCCATTCCATTCCATTCCATTGAATTCCATTCCATTGAATTCCTTTCCATTCCATTCCATTCCATTGAATTCCATTCCATTCCATTCCATCGAATTCCATTCCATTCCATTGAATTCCATTCCATTCCATTCCATTCCATTCCATTCCATTCCATCGAATTCCATTCCATTCCATTCCATTCCATTCCATTCCATTCCATTCCATTCCATCGAATTCCATTCCATTCCATTCCATTCCATTCCATTCCATTCCATTCCATTCCATTCCATTCTACTCGGGTTGATTCCATTCTATTACATTCCATTCCATTCGATTCCATTCGATTCCATTCGATTCCATTCGATTCCATTCCATTCCATTCCATTCAATTGAATTCCATTCCATTCCATTCCATTCCATTCCATTTGAATTCCATTGCATTCCATTCCATTCCATTCCATTCCATTCCATTCCATCGAATTCCATTCCATTCGATTCCATTCCATTCCATTCCATTCCATTTCATTCTACTCGGGTTGATTCCATTCTATTCCATTCCATTCCTTTCGATTCCATTCGATTCCATTCGATTCCATTCGATTCAATTCCATTCCATTCCATACAATTGAATTCCATTCCATTCCATTCCATTCCATTCCATTCCATTCCATTCCATTCCATTCCATTCCATTCCGTTCTGCTCGGGTTGATTCCATTCTATTCCATTCCATTCCATTCGATTCCATTCGATTCCATTCGATTCCATTCCATTCCATTCCATTCCATTGAATTCCATTCCATTCCATTCCATTCCATTCCATTCCATTCCATTCCATTCCGTTCCATTCCATTCCGTTCCTTTCCTTTCCATTCCGTTCCATTCCATTCCGTTCCGTTCCATTCCGTTGCATTCCGTTCCATTCCATTGAATTCCGTTCCATTGCATTGAATTCCGTTCCATTCCATTGCATTCCTTTCCGTTCCGTTCCGTTCCATTCCGTTCCGTTCCGTTCTTCTCGGGTTGATTCCATTCTATTCCATTCCATTCCATTCGATTCCATTCGATTCCATTCGATTCCATTCGATTCCATTCGATTCCATTCCATTCCATTCCATTCCATTCCATTCCATTCCATTCCATTGAATTCCATTCCATTCCATTCCATTCCATTCCATTCCATTCCATTGAATTCCATTCCATTCCATTGAATTCCATTCCATTCCATTCCATTCGATTCCATTCCATTCCCTTGAATTCCATTCCATTCCATTCCATTCCATTCCATTCCATTCCATTCCATTCCATTGAATTCCATTCCATTGAATTCCATTCCATTCCATTGAATTCCATTCCAATCCATTCCATTCCATTGAATTCCGTTCCTTTCCATTCCATTCCATTCCATTCCGTTCCATTCCATTTGAATTCCATTCCATTCCATTCCATTCCATTCTACTCGGGTTGATTCCATTCTATTCCATTCCATTCCATTCGATTCCATTCGATTCCATTCGATTCCATTCGAGTCCATTCCATTCCATTCAATTCCATTGAATTCCATTCCATTCCATTCCATTCCATTCCATTCCATTCCATTGAATTCCATTCCTTTCCATTCCATTCCATGGAATTCCATTCCATTCCATTGAATTCCATTCCATTCCATTCCGTTCCATTCCATTATGTTCCATTCCATTCCATTCCATTCCATTCAATTCCGTTCCGTTCCATTCCGTTCCATTCCGTTCCATTCCATTGAATTCCGATCCATTGCATTGAATTCCGTTCCATTCCATTCCATTCCTTTCCGTTCCGTTCCGTTCCGTTCTACTCGGGTTGATTCCATTCTATTCCATTCCATTCCATTCGATTCCTTTCGATTCCATTCGATTCCATTCCATTCCATTCGATTCCATTCGATTCCATTCCATTCCATTCCATTCCATTCCATTCCATTCCATTCCATTCCATTCCATTGAATTCCTTTCCAATCCATTGAATTCCATTCCATTCCATTCCATTCGATTCCATTCGATTCCATTGAATTCCATTCCATTCCATTCCTTTCCATTCCATTCCATTCCATTCCATTCCATTCCATTTAATTCCATTGAATTCCATTCCAATGAATTCCATTCCATTTAATTCCATTCCATTCCATTCCATTCCATTCCATTGAATTAATTTCCATTCCATTCCATTCCATTCCATTCCATTCTATTCCATCGAATTCCATTCCATTCCATTCCATTCCATTCCATTCCATTCCATTCCATTCCATTCCATTCTACTCGGGTTGATTCCATTCTATTCCATTCCATTCCATTCGATTCCATTCGATTCCATTCCATTCCATTCCATTCCATTCAATTGAATTCCATTCCCTTCCATTCCATTCCATTCCATTCCATTCCATTCCGTTCCATTCCATTCCATCGAATTCCATTCCATTCCATTCCATTCCATTCCATTGAATTCCATTCCATTCCGTTCCGTTCCGTTCCGTTCCGTTCCGTTCCGTTCCGTTCCGTTCCATTCCATTCCATTCCATTCCATTGAATTCCGTTCCATTCCATTGAATTCCATTCCATTCCGTTCCATTCCATTGAATTCTGTTCCGTTCCGTTCCGTTCCGTTCCATTCCGTTCCATTCCGTTCCTTTCCGTTCTACTCGGGTTGATTCCATTCTATTCCATTCCATTCCATTCGATTCCATTCGATTCCATTCGAATCCATTCGATTCCATTCGATTCCATTCGATTCCATTCCATTCCATTGAATTCCATTCCATTCCATTCCATTCCATGGAATTCGGTTCCATTCCATTCCATTCCATTCCATTCCATTCCTTTCCGTTCCATTCCGTTCCGTTCCGTTCCGTTCCCTTCCGTTCTACTCGGGTTGATTCCATTCTATTCCATTCCATTCCATTCGATTCCATTCTATTCCATTCGATTCCATTCGATTCAATTCGATTCCATTCCATTCCATTCCATTCCATTCCATTCCATTCCATTCCATTGAATTCCATTCCATTCCATTCCGTTCCATTCCATTCCGTTCCATTCCATTCCATTCCATTCCATTCCATTCCATTACATTCCCTTCCATTCCTTTCCATTCCGTTCCATTCCATTGAATTCCGACCCATTGCATTGAATTCCGTTCCATTCTATTCCATTCCTTTCCGTTCCGTTCCGTTCCGTTCCGTTCCGTTCCGTTCTACTCGGATTGATTCCATTCTATTCCATTCCATTCCATTCGATTCCATTCGATTCCATTCGATTCCATTCGACTCCATTCCATTCCATTCCATTCCATTCCATTCCATTCCATTCCATTCCATTCCATTCCATAGAACTCCATTCCATTCCATTCCATTCCATTCCATTCCATTCCATTGAATTCCATTCCATTCCATTCCATTCCATTGAATTCTGTTCCATTCCATTCCATTCCATTCCATTCCGTTCTACTCGGGTTGATTCCATTCTATTCCATTCCGTTCCGTTCCGTTCCATTCCGTTCCATTCCACTCGGGTTGATTCCATTCTATTCCATTCCATTCCATTCGATTCCATTCGATTCCATTCGGTTCCATTCGATTCCATTCGATTCGATTCCATTCCATTCCATTCCATTGAATTCCATTCCATTCCATTCCATTCCATTCCATTGAATTCCGTTCCATTCCATTCAATTCCATTCCATTCCATTCCTTTTGAATTCCATTCCATTCCATTCCATTCCATTCCATTCCATTCCATTCCATTCCATTCCATTCCATTCAATTCCATTCCATTCCATTCAATTCCATTCCATTCTACTCGGGTTGATTCCATTCTATTCCATTCCATTCCATTCGATTCCATTCGATTCCATTCCTTTCCATTCGATTCCATTCCATTCCATTCCATTCCATTCCATTCCATTCCATTCCATTCCATTCCATGGAATTCCATTCCATTCCCTTGAATTCCATTCCATTCCATTCCATTCCATTCCATTCCATTCCATTGAATTCCATTCCATTGAATTCCATTCCATTCCATTGAATTCCATTCCAATCCATTCCATTCCATTGAATTCCGTTCCATTCCATTCCATTCCATTCCATTCCATTCCATTCCATTCCATTCCATTCTACTCGGGTTGATTCCATTCTATTACTTTCCATTCCATTCCATTCTACTCGGGTTGATTCCATTCGATTCCATTCCATTCCATTCAATTCCATTGAATTCCATTCCATTCCATTCCATTCCATTCCATTGAATTCCATTCCTTTCCATTCCATTCCATGGAATTCCATTCCATTCCATTGAATTCCATTCCATTCCATTCCGTTCCATTCCATTATGTTCCATTCCATTCCATTCCATTCCATTCAATTCCGTTCCGTTCCATTCCGTTCCATTCCGTTCCATTCCATTGAATTCCGATCCATTGCATTGAATTCCGTTCCATTCCATTCCATTCCTTTCGATCCGTTCGGTTCCGTTCTACTCGGGTTGATTCCATTCTATTCCATTCCATTCCATTCGATTCCATTCGATTCCATTCGATTCCATTCGATTCCATTCCATTCCATTCCATTCCATTCCATTCCATTCCATTCCATTGAATTCCATTCCGTTCCATTCCATTCCATTCCATTCCATTGAATTCCGTTCCATTCCATTGAATTCCATTCCATTCCGTTCCATTCCATTGAATTCTGTTCCGTTCCGTTCCGTTCCATTCCATTCCGTTCCATTCCGTTCCTTTCCGTTCTACTCGGGTTGATTCCATTCTATTCCATTCCATTCCATTCGATTCCATTCGATTCCATTCGATTCCATTCGATTCCATTCCATTCCATTCCATTCCATTCCATTCCATTCAATTGAATTCCATTCAATTCCATTGAATTCCATTCCATTCCATTCCATTCCATTGAATTCCGTTCCATTCCATTCCATTCCATTCCATTCCATTCCATTCCATTTCATTGAATTCCATTCCATTGAATTCCATTCCATTCCATTCCATTCCATTGAATTCCATTCCATTCCATTCCATCGAATTCCATTCCATTCCATTGAATTCCATTCCATTCCATTCCATTCCATTCCATTCCATTCCATTCCATCGAATTCCATTCCATTCCATTCCATTCCATTCTACTCGGGTTGATTCCATTCTATTCCATTCCATTCCATTCTATTCCATTCGATTCCATTCGATTCCATTCGAGTCCATTCCATTCCATTCAATTCCATTGAATTCCATTCCATTCCATTCCATTCCATTCCATTGAATTCCATTCCTTTCCATTCCATTCCATGGAATTCCATTCCATTCCATTGAATTCCATTCCATTCCATTCCGTTCCATTCCATTATGTTCCATTCCATTCCATTCCATTCCATTCAATTCCGTTCCGTTCCATTCCGTTCCATTCCGTTCCATTCCATTGAATTCCGATCCATTGCATTGAATTCCGTTCCATTCCATTCCATTCCTTTCCGTTCCGTTCCGTTCCGTTCTACTCGGGTTGATTCCATTCTATTCCATTCCATTCCATTCGATTCCTTTCGATTCCATTCGATTCCATTCCATTCCATTCGATTCCATTCGATTCCATTCCATTCCATTCCATTCCATTCCATTCCATTCCATTCCATTCCATTCCATTCCATTCCATTGAATTCCTTTCCATTCCATTGAATTCCATTCCATTCCATTCCATTCGATTCCATTCGATTCCATTGAATTCCATTCCATTCCATTCCTTTCCATTCCATTCCATTCCATTCCATTCCATTCCATTCGATTCCATTCGATTCCATTCGATTCCATTCCATTCCATTGAATTCCATTCCATTCCATTCCATTCCATTCCATTGAATTAATTTCCATTCCATTCCATTCCATTCCATTCCATTCTATTCCATCGAATTCCATTCCATTCCATTCCATTCCATTCCATTCCATTCCATTCCATTCCATTCCATTCCATTCCATTCTACTCGGGTTGATTCCATTCTATTCCATTCCATTCCATTCGATTCCATTCGATTCCATTCCATTCCATTCCATTCCATTCAATTGAATTCCATTCCCTTCCATTCCATTCCATTCCATTCCATTCCATTCCATTGAATTCCATTCCATTCCGTTCCGTTCCGTTCCGTTCCGTTTCGTTCCGTTCCGTTCCGTTCCGTTCCATTCCATTCCATTCCATTCCATCGAATTCCATTCCATTCCATTGAATTCCATTCCATTCCATTCCATTCCATTCCATTCCATTCCATTCCATTCCATCGAATTCCATTCCATTCCATTCCATTCCATTCCATTCCATTCCATTCCATTCCATTCCATTCTACTCGGGTTGATTCCATTCTATTCCATTCCATTCCATTCGATTCCATTCGATTCCATTCCATTCCATTCCATTCCATTCAATTGAATTCCATTCCCTTCCATTCCATTCCATTCCATTCCATTCCATTCCGTTCCATTCCATTCCATCGAATTCCATTCCATTCCATTCCATTCCATTCCATTGAATTCCATTCCATTCCGTTCCGTTCCGTTCCGTTCCGTTCCGTTCCGTTCCGTTCCGTTCCATTCCATTCCATTCCATTCCATTGAATTCCGTTCCATT
Organism: Gorilla gorilla gorilla; assembly: GCF_029281585.2. Lineage (NCBI taxonomy): Eukaryota > Metazoa > Chordata > Mammalia > Primates > Hominidae > Gorilla > Gorilla gorilla. The sequence continues at coordinate 60,881,899 of NC_073242.2, forward strand.
CCATTGAATTCCATTCCATTCCGTTCCATTCCATTGAATTCTGTTCCGTTCCGTTCCGTTCCGTTCCATTCCGTTCCATTCCGTTCCTTTCCGTTCTACTCGGGTTGATTCCATTCTATTCCATTCCATTCCATTCGATTCCATTCGATTCCATTCGAATCCATTCGATTCCATTCGATTCCATTCGATTCCATTCCATTCCATTGAATTCCATTCCATTCCATTCCATTCCATGGAATTCGGTTCCATTCCATTCCATTCCATTCCATTCCATTCCTTTCCGTTCCATTCCGTTCCGTTCCGTTCCGTTCCCTTCCGTTCTACTCGGGTTGATTCCATTCTATTCCATTCCATTCCATTCGATTCCATTCTATTCCATTCGATTCCATTCGATTCAATTCGATTCCATTCCATTCCATTCCATTCCATTCCATTCCATTCCATTGAATTCCATTCCATTCCATTCCGTTCCATTCCATTCCGTTCCATTCCATTCCATTCCATTCCATTCCATTCCATTACATTCCCTTCCATTCCTTTCCATTCCGTTCCATTCCATTGAATTCCGACCCATTGCATTGAATTCCGTTCCATTCTATTCCATTCCTTTCCGTTCCGTTCCGTTCCGTTCCGTTCCGTTCCGTTCTACTCGGATTGATTCCATTCTATTCCATTCCATTCCATTCGATTCCATTCGATTCCATTCGATTCCATTCGACTCCATTCCATTCCATTCCGTTCCATTCCATTCCATTCCATTCCATTCCATTCCATTCCATAGAACTCCATTCCATTCCATTCCATTCCATTCCATTCCATTCCATTGAATTCCATTCCATTCCATTCCATTCCATTGAATTCTGTTCCATTCCATTCCATTCCATTCCATTCCGTTCTACTCGGGTTGATTCCATTCTATTCCATTCCGTTCCGTTCCGTTCCATTCCGTTCCATTCCACTCGGGTTGATTCCATTCTATTCCATTCCATTCCATTCGATTCCATTCGATTCCATTCGGTTCCATTCGATTCCATTCGATTCGATTCCATTCCATTCCATTCCATTGAATTCCATTCCATTCCATTCCATTCCATTCCATTGAATTCCGTTCCATTCCATTCAATTCCATTCCATTCCATTCCTTTTGAATTCCATTCCATTCCATTCCATTCCATTCCATTCCATTCCATTCCATTCCATTCCATTCCATTCAATTCCATTCCATTCCATTCAATTCCATTCCATTCTACTCGGGTTGATTCCATTCTATTCCATTCCATTCCATTCGATTCCATTCGATTCCATTCCTTTCCATTCGATTCCATTCCATTCCATTCCATTCCATTCCATTCCATTCCATTCCATTCCATTCCATGGAATTCCATTCCATTCCCTTGAATTCCATTCCATTCCATTCCATTCCATTCCATTCCATTCCATTGAATTCCATTCCATTGAATTCCATTCCATTCCATTGAATTCCATTCCAATCCATTCCATTCCATTGAATTCCGTTCCATTCCATTCCATTCCATTCCATTCCATTCCATTCCATTCCATTCCATTCTACTCGGGTTGATTCCATTCTATTACTTTCCATTCCATTCCATTCTACTCGGGTTGATTCCATTCGATTCCATTCCATTCCATTCAATTCCATTGAATTCCATTCCATTCCATTCCATTCCATTCCATTGAATTCCATTCCTTTCCATTCCATTCCATGGAATTCCATTCCATTCCATTGAATTCCATTCCATTCCATTCCGTTCCATTCCATTATGTTCCATTCCATTCCATTCCATTCCATTCAATTCCGTTCCGTTCCATTCCGTTCCATTCCGTTCCATTCCATTGAATTCCGATCCATTGCATTGAATTCCGTTCCATTCCATTCCATTCCTTTCGATCCGTTCGGTTCCGTTCTACTCGGGTTGATTCCATTCTATTCCATTCCATTCCATTCGATTCCATTCGATTCCATTCGATTCCATTCGATTCCATTCCATTCCATTCCATTCCATTCCATTCCATTCCATTCCATTGAATTCCATTCCGTTCCATTCCATTCCATTCCATTCCATTGAATTCCGTTCCATTCCATTGAATTCCATTCCATTCCGTTCCATTCCATTGAATTCTGTTCCGTTCCGTTCCGTTCCATTCCATTCCGTTCCATTCCGTTCCTTTCCGTTCTACTCGGGTTGATTCCATTCTATTCCATTCCATTCCATTCGATTCCATTCGATTCCATTCGATTCCATTCGATTCCATTCCATTCCATTCCATTCCATTCCATTCCATTCAATTGAATTCCATTCAATTCCATTGAATTCCATTCCATTCCATTCCATTCCATTGAATTCCGTTCCATTCCATTCCATTCCATTCCATTCCATTCCATTCCATTTCATTGAATTCCATTCCATTGAATTCCATTCCATTCCATTCCATTCCATTGAATTCCATTCCATTCCATTCCATCGAATTCCATTCCATTCCATTGAATTCCATTCCATTCCATTCCATTCCATTCCATTCCATTCCATTCCATCGAATTCCATTCCATTCCATTCCATTCCATTCTACTCGGGTTGATTCCATTCTATTCCATTCCATTCCATTCTATTCCATTCGATTCCATTCGATTCCATTCGAGTCCATTCCATTCCATTCAATTCCATTGAATTCCATTCCATTCCATTCCATTCCATTCCATTGAATTCCATTCCTTTCCATTCCATTCCATGGAATTCCATTCCATTCCATTGAATTCCATTCCATTCCATTCCGTTCCATTCCATTATGTTCCATTCCATTCCATTCCATTCCATTCAATTCCGTTCCGTTCCATTCCGTTCCATTCCGTTCCATTCCATTGAATTCCGATCCATTGCATTGAATTCCGTTCCATTCCATTCCATTCCTTTCCGTTCCGTTCCGTTCCGTTCTACTCGGGTTGATTCCATTCTATTCCATTCCATTCCATTCGATTCCTTTCGATTCCATTCGATTCCATTCCATTCCATTCGATTCCATTCGATTCCATTCCATTCCATTCCATTCCATTCCATTCCATTCCATTCCATTCCATTCCATTCCATTCCATTCCATTGAATTCCTTTCCATTCCATTGAATTCCATTCCATTCCATTCCATTCGATTCCATTCGATTCCATTGAATTCCATTCCATTCCATTCCTTTCCATTCCATTCCATTCCATTCCATTCCATTCCATTCGATTCCATTCGATTCCATTCGATTCCATTCCATTCCATTGAATTCCATTCCATTCCATTCCATTCCATTCCATTGAATTAATTTCCATTCCATTCCATTCCATTCCATTCCATTCTATTCCATCGAATTCCATTCCATTCCATTCCATTCCATTCCATTCCATTCCATTCCATTCCATTCCATTCCATTCCATTCTACTCGGGTTGATTCCATTCTATTCCATTCCATTCAATTCGATTCCATTCGATTCCATTCCATTCCATTCCATTCCATTCAATTGAATTCCATTCCCTTCCATTCCATTCCATTCCATTCCATTCCATTCCATTGAATTCCATTCCATTCCGTTCCGTTCCGTTCCGTTCCGTTTCGTTCCGTTCCGTTCCGTTCCGTTCCATTCCATTCCATTCCATTCCATCGAATTCCATTCCATTCCATTGAATTCCATTCCATTCCATTCCATTCCATTCCATTCCATTCCATTCCATTCCATCGAATTCCATTCCATTCCATTCCATTCCATTCCATTCCATTCCATTCCATTCCATTCCATCGAATTCCATTCCATTCCATTCCATTCCATTCCATTCCATTCCATTCCATTCCATTCTACTCGGGTTGATTCCATTCTATTACATTCCATTCCATTCGATTCCATTCGATTCCATTCGATTCCATTCGATTCCATTCCATTCCATTCCATTCAATTGCATTCCATTCCATTCCATTCCATTCCATTCCATTTGAATTCCATTGCATTCCATTCCATTCCATTCCATTCCATTCCATTCCATTCCATTCCATCGAATTCCATTCCATTCGATTCCATTCCATTCCATTCCATTCCATTTCATTCTACTCGGGTTGATTCCATTCTATTCCATTCCATTCCTTTCGATTCCATTCGATTCCATTCGATTCCATTCGATTCCATTCCATTCCATTCCATACAATTGAATTCCATTCCATTCCATTCCATTCCATTCCATTCCATTCCATTCCATTCCATTCCATTCCATTGAATTCCGTTCCATTCCATTCAATTCCATTCCATTCCATTCCATTCCATTCCATTTGAATTCCATTCCATTCCATTCCATTCCATTCCATTCCATTCCATTCCATTCCATTCTACTCGGGTTGATTCCATTCTATTACATTCCATTCCATTCGATTCCATTCTATTCCATTCGATTCCATTCGATTCAATTCGATTCCATTCCATTCCATTCCATTCCATTGAATTCCATTCCATTCCATTGAATTCCATTCCATTCCATTCCATTCCATTGAATTCCATTCCATTCCATTCCACTCGATTCCACTCCATTCCATGGAATTCCATTCCATTCCATTCCATTCCTTTCCATTCCATTCCATTCCATTGAATTCCATTGAATTCCATTCCATTCCATTGAATTCCATTCCTTTCCATTCCATTCCATTGAATTCCGTTCAATTCCATTCCATTCCATTCCATTCCATTCCATTCCATTCGAATTCCATTCCATTCCATTCCATTCCATTCAATTCGAATTCCATTCCATTCCATTCCATTTCATTCCATTCCATTCCATTCCATCGAATTCCATTCCATTCCATTGAATTCCATTCCATTCCATTCCATTCCATTCCATTCCATTCCATTCCATTCCATTCTACTCGGGTTGATTCCATTCTATTCCATTCCATTCCATTCGATTCCATTCGATTCCATTCGATTCCATTCCATTCCATTCCATTCCATTCCATTCCATTCCATTGAATTCCATTCCATTCCATTCCATTCCACTGAATTCCATTCCATTCCGTTCCGTTCCGTTCCGTTCCGTTCCGTTCCATTCCATTCCATTCCATTCCATTGAATTCCGTTCCATTCCATTGAATTCCATTCCATTCCGTTCCATTGCATTGAATTCCGTTCCGTTCCGTTCCTTTCCGTTCCGTTCCATTCCGTTCCATTCCGTTCCATTCCGTTCTACTCGGGTTGTTTCCATTCTATTCCATTCCATTCCATTCCATTCCATTCCATTCCATTCCATTCCATTCCATTCCATTCCGTTCTACTCGGATTCATTCCATTCCATTCCGTTCCGTTCCGTTCCGTTCCGTTCCATTCCTTTCTACTTGTGTTGATTCCATTCCATTCCATTCTATTCCATTGAATTCCATTCAATAGAATTCCATTCCATTCCATTCCATTCCATTCCATTGAATTACATTCCATTCCATTCCATTCCATTCCATTCCATTCCATTCCATTCCATTCCATTCCATTCCATTCAATTGAATTCCTTTCCATTCCATTCCATTCGATTCCATTCCATTCCATTGAATTCCATTCCATTCCATTCCATTCCATTCCATTCCATTGAATTCCATTGAATTCCATTCCATTGAATTCCATTCCATTCCATTGAATTCCATTCCATTCCATTCCATTCCATTCCGTTCCATTCCATTCCGTTCCATTCCATTCCATTCCTTTCCATTCCATTCCGTTCCGTTCCATTCCTTTCCATTCCGTTCCATTCCATTGAATTCCGTTCCATTGCATTGAATTCCGTTCCATTCCATTCCATTCCTTTCCGTTCCGTTCCATTCCGTTCCGTTCCGTTCCGTTCCGTTCTACTCGGGTTGATTCCATTCTATTCCATTCCATTCCATTCGATTCCATTCTATTCCATTCGATTCCATTCGATTCAATTCGATTCCTTTCCATTCCATTCCATTCCATTCCATTCCATTCCATTGAATTCCATTCCATTCCATTCCGTTCCATTCCATTCCGTTCCATTCCATTCCATTCCAATCCATTCCATTCCATTCCATTCCATTACGTTCCGTTCCATTCCGTTCCATTCCGTTCCATTCCATTGAATTCCGATCCATTGCATTGAATTCCGTTCCATTCCATTCCATTCCATTCCTTTCTGTTCCGTTCCGTTCCGTTCCGTTCCATTCCGTTCCTTTCTACTCGGATTGATTCCATTCTATTCCATTCCATTCCATTCGATTCCATTCGATTCCATTCGATTCCATTCCATTCCATTCCATTCCATTCCATTCCATTCCATTCCATTCCATTGAATTCCATTCCATTCCATTCCATTCCATTCCATTCCATTCCATTCCATTGAATTCTGTTCCATTCAATTCCATTCCATTCCATTCCGTTCTACTCGGGTTGATTCCATTCTATTCCATTCCGTTCCGTTCCGTTCCGTTCCGTTCCTTTCCGTTCCATTCCATTCCACTCGGGTTGGTTCCATTCCATTCCATTCCATTCCATTCCATTCCATTCCATTCCATTCCATTCCATTCTACTCGGGTTGATTCCATTCTATTACATTCCATTCCATTCGATTCCATTCGATTCCATTCGATTCCATTCGATTCCATTCCATTCCATTCCATTCAATTGAATTCCATTCCATTCCATTCCATTCCATTTGAATTCCATTGCATTCCATTCCATTCCATTCCATTCCATTCCATCGAATTCCATTCCATTCGATTCCATTCCATTCCATTCCATTCCATTCCATTTCATTCTACTCGGGTTGATTCCATTCTATTCCATTCCATTCCTTTCGATTCCATTCGATTCCATTCGATTCCATTCGATTCCATTCCATTCCATTCCATTCAATTGAATTCCATTCCATTCCATTCCATTCCATTCCATTCCATTCCATTCCATTCCATTCCATTCCATTCCATTCCGTTCTGCTCGGGTTGATTCCATTCTATTCCATTCCATTCCATTCGATTCCATTCCATTTTTCCATTCCATTGAATTCCATTCCATTCCATTCCATTCCATTCCATTCCATTCCATTCCGTTCCATTCCATTCCGTTCCTTTCCTTTCCATTCCGTTCCATTCCATTCCGTTCCGTTCCATTCCGTTGCATTCCGTTCCATTCCATTGAATTCCGTTCCATTGCATTGAATTCCGTTCCATTCCATTGCATTCCTTTCCGTTCCGTTCCGTTCCATTCCGTTCCGTTCCGTTCTTCTCGGGTTGATTCCATTCTATTCCATTCCATTCCATTCGATTCCATTCGATTCCATTCGATTCCATTCGATTCCATTCCATTCCATTCCATTCCATTGAATTCCATTCCATTCCATTCCATTGAATTCCATTCCATTCCATTCCATTCCATTCCATTCCATTCCATTGAATTCCATTCCATTCCATTGAATTCCATTCCATTCCATTCCATTCGATTCCATTCCATTCCCTTGAATTCCATTCCATTCCATTCCATTCCATTCCATTCCATTCCATTCCATTCCATTGAATTCCATTCCATTGAATTCCATTCCATTCCATTGAATTCCATTCCAATCCATTCCATTCCGTTGAATTCCGTTCCATTCCATTCCATTCCATTCCATTCCGTTCCATTCCATTTGAATTCCATTCCATTCCATTCCATTCCATTCTACTCGGGTTGATTCCATTCTATTCCATTCCATTCCATTCGATTCCATTCGATTCCATTCGATTCCATTCGAGTCCATTCCATTCCATTCAATTCCATTGAATTCCATTCCATTCCATTCCATTCCATTCCATTCCATTCCATTGAATTCCATTCCTTTCCATTCCATTCCATGGAATTCCATTCCATTCCATTGAATTCCATTCCATTCCATTCCGTTCCATTCCATTATGTTCCATTCCATTCCATTCCATTCCATTCAATTCCGTTCCGTTCCATTCCGTTCCATTCCGTTCCATTCCATTGAATTCCGATCCATTGCATTGAATTCCGTTCCATTCCATTCCATTCCTTTCCGTTCCGTTCCGTTCCGTTCTACTCGGGTTGATTCCATTCTATTCCATTCCATTCCATTCGATTCCATTCGATTCCATTCGATTCCATTCCATTCCATTCGATTCCATTCGATTCCATTCCATTCCATTCCATTCCATTCCATTCCATTCCATTCCATTCCATTGAATTCCTTTCCATTCCATTGAATTCCATTCCATTCCATTCCATTCGATTCCATTCGATTCCATTGAATTCCATTCCATTCCATTCCATTCCATTCCATTCAATTGAATTCCATTCCATTCCATTGAATTCCATTCCATTCCATTCCATTCCATTGAATTCCGTTCCATTCCATTCCATTCCATTCCATTCCATTCCATTGAATTCCATTCCATTGAATTCCATTCCATTCCATTCCATTCCATTGAATTCCTTTCCATTCCATTCCATTCCATTCCATTCCATTCCATTGAATTCCATTCCATTGAATTCCATTCCATTCCATTCCATTCCATTGAATTCCATTCCATTCCGTTCCGTTCCGTTCCGTTCCGTTCCGTTCCTCTCCATTCCATTCCATTCCATTCCATTGAATTCCGTTCCATTCCATTGAATTCCATTCCATTCCGTTCCATTCCATTGAATTCTGTTCCGTTCTGTTCCGTTCCGTTCCGTTCCATTCCGTTCCATTCCGTTCCTTTCCGTTCTACTCGGGTTGATTCCATTCTATTCCATTCCATTCCATTCGATTCCATTCGATTCCATTCGATTCGATTCCATTCCATTCCATTAAATTCCATTCCATTCCATTCCATTGAATTCCATTCCATTCCATTGAATTCCATTCCATTCCATTCCATTCCATTGAATTCCGTTCCATTCCATTCCTTTCCATTCCATTCCATTCCATTGAATTCCATTCCATTGAATTCCTTTCCATTCCATTCCATTCCATTGAATTCCATTCCATTCCATTCCATCGAATTCCATTCCATTCCATTGAATTCCATTCCATTCCATTCCATTCCATTCCATTCCATTCCATCGAATTCCATTCCATTCCATTCCATTCCATTCCATTCCATTCCATTCCATTCCATCGAATTCCATTCCATTCCATTCCATTCCATTCCATTCCATTCCATTCCATTCCATTCCATTCTACTCGGGTTGATTCCATTCTATTACATTCCATTCCATTCGATTCCATTCGATTCCATTCGATTCCATTCGATTCCATTCCATTCCATTCCATTCAATTGAATTCCATTCCATTCCATTCCATTCCATTCCATTTGAATTCCATTGCATTCCATTCCATTCCATTCCATTCCATTCCATTCCATCGAATTCCATTCCATTCGATTCCATTCCATTCCATTCCATTCCATTTCATTCTACTCGGGTTGATTCCATTCTATTCCATTCCATTCCTTTCGATTCCATTCGATTCCATTCGATTCCATTCGATTCAATTCCATTCCATTCCATACAATTGAATTCCATTCCATTCCATTCCATTCCATTCCATTCCATTCCATTCCATTCCATTCCATTCCATTCCATTCCATTCCGTTCTGCTCGGGTTGATTCCATTCTATTCCATTCCATTCCATTCGATTCCATTCGATTCCATTCGATTCCATTCCATTCCATTCCATTCCATTGAATTCCATTCCATTCCATTCCATTCCATTCCATTCCATTCCATTCCATTCCATTCCATTCCGTTCCATTCCATTCCGTTCCTTTCCTTTCCATTCCGTTCCATTCCATTCCGTTCCGTTCCATTCCGTTGCATTCCGTTCCATTCCATTGAATTCCGTTCCATTGCATTGAATTCCGTTCCATTCCATTGCATTCCTTTCCGTTCCGTTCCGTTCCATTCCGTTCCGTTCCGTTCTTCTCGGGTTGATTCCATTCTATTCCATTCCATTCCATTCGATTCCATTCGATTCCATTCGATTCCATTCGATTCCATTCGATTCCATTCCATTCCATTCCATTCCATTGAATTCCATTCCATTCCATTCCATTGAATTCCATTCCATTCCATTCCATTCCATTCCATTCCATTCCATTGAATTCCATTCCATTCCATTGAATTCCATTCCATTCCATTCCATTCGATTCCATTCCATTCCCTTGAATTCCATTCCATTCCATTCCATTCCATTCCATTCCATTCCATTCCATTCCATTGAATTCCATTCCATTGAATTCCATTCCATTCCATTGAATTCCATTCCAATCCATTCCATTCCATTGAATTCCGTTCCTTTCCATTCCATTCCATTCCATTCCGTTCCATTCCATTTGAATTCCATTCCATTCCATTCCATTCCATTCTACTCGGGTTGATTCCATTCTATTCCATTCCATTCCATTCGATTCCATTCGATTCCATTCGATTCCATTCGAGTCCATTCCATTCCATTCAATTCCATTGAATTCCATTCCATTCCATTCCATTCCATTCCATTCCATTCCATTGAATTCCATTCCTTTCCATTCCATTCCATGGAATTCCATTCCATTCCATTGAATTCCATTCCATTCCATTCCGTTCCATTCCATTATGTTCCATTCCATTCCATTCCATTCCATTCAATTCCGTTCCGTTCCATTCCGTTCCATTCCGTTCCATTCCATTGAATTCCGATCCATTGCATTGAATTCCGTTCCATTCCATTCCATTCCTTTCCGTTCCGTTCCGTTCCGTTCTACTCGGGTTGATTCCATTCTATTCCATTCCATTCCATTCGATTCCATTCGATTCCATTCGATTCCATTCGATTCCATTCCATTCCATTCGATTCAATTGAATTCCATTCCATTCCATTCCATTCCATTCCATTCCATTCCATTCCATTCCATTGAATTCCTTTCCATTCCATTGAATTCCATTCCATTCCATTCCATTCGATTCCATTCGATTCCATTGAATTCCATTCCATTCCATTCCTTTCCATTCCATTCCATTCCATTCCATTCCATTCCATTTAATTCCATTGAATTCCATTCCAATGAATTCCATTCCATTTAATTCCATTCCATTCCATTCCATTCCATTCCATTGAATTAATTTCCATTCCATTCCATTCCATTCCATTCCATTCCATTCTATTCCATCGAATTCCATTCCATTCCATTCCATTCCATTCCATTCCATTCCATTCCATTCCATTCCATTCTACTCGGGTTGATTCCATTCTATTCCATTCCATTCCATTCGATTCCATTCGATTCCATTCCATTCCATTCCATTCCATTCAATTGAATTCCATTCCCTTCCATTCCATTCCATTCCATTCCATTCCATTCCGTTCCATTCCATTCCATCGAATTCCATTCCATTCCATTCCATTCCATTCCATTGAATTCCATTCCATTCCGTTCCGTTCCGTTCCGTTCCGTTTCGTTCCGTTCCGTTCCGTTCTGTTCCATTCCATTCCATTCCATTCCATTGAATTCCATTCCATTCCATTGAATTCCATTCCATTCCGTTCCATTCCATTGAATTCTATTCCGTTCCGTTCCGTTCCGTTCCATTCCGTTCCATTCCGTTCCTTTCCGTTCTACTCGGGTTGATTCCATTCTATTCCATTCCATTCCATTCCATTCCATTCGATTCCATTCGAATCCATTCGATTCCATTCCATTCCATTCGATTCCATTCCATTCCATTGAATTCCATTCCATTCCATTCCATTCCATTGAATTCGGTTCCATTCCATTCCATTCCATTCCATTCCATTCCATTCCGTTCCATTCCGTTCCGTTCCATTCCGTTCCCTTCCGTTCTACTCGGGTTGATTCCATTCTATTCCATTCCATTCCATTCGATTCCATTCTATTCCATTCGATTCCATTCGATTCAATTCGATTCCATTCCATTCCATTCCATTCCATTCCATTCCATTCCATTGAATTCCATTCCATTCCATTCCGTTCCATTCCATTCCGTTCCATTCCATTCCATTCCATTCCATTCCATTCCATTACATTCCCTTCCATTCCTTTCCATTCCGTTCCATTCCATTGAATTCCGATCCATTGCATTGAATTCCGTTCCATTCTATTCCATTCCTTTCCGTTCCATTCCGTTCCGTTCCGTTCCGTTCCGTTCTACTCGGGTTGATTCCATTCTATTCCATTCCATTCCATTCGATTCCATTCGATTCCATTCGATTCCATTCGATTCCATTCCATTCCATTCCATTCCATTCCATTCCATTCCATTCCATTCCATTCCATTCCATTCCATTCCATTCAATTCCTTTCCATTCCATTGAATTCCATTCCATTCCATTCCATTCGATTCCATTCGATTCCATTGAATTCCATTCCATTCCATTCCATTCCATTCCATTCAATTGAATTCCATTCCATTCCATTGAATTCCATTCCATTCCATTCCATTCCATTGAATTCGGTTCCATTCCATTCCATTCCATTCCATTCCATTCCATTGAATTCCATTCCATTGAATTCCATTCCATTCCATTCCATTCCATTGAATTCCTTTCCATTCCATTCCATTCCATTCCATTCCATTCCATTGAATTCCATTCCATTGAATTCCATTCCATTCCATTCCATTCCATTGAATTCCATTCCATTCCGTTCCGTTCCGTTCCATTCCTGTTCCATTCCATTCCATTCCATTCCATTGAATTCCGTTCCATTCCATTGAATTCCATTCCATTCCGTTCCATTCCATTGAATTCTGTTCCATTGCATTGAATTCCGTTCCATTCCGTTCCATTCCGTTCCATTCCGTTCCTTTCCGTTCTACTCGGGTTGATTCCATTCTATTCCATTCCATTCCATTCGATTCCATTCGATTCCATTCGATTCCATTCCATTCCATTCGATTCCATTCGATTCCATTCCATTCCATTCCATTCCATTCCATTCCATTCCATTGAATTCCATTCCATTCCATTCCATTCCATTGAATTCCATTCCATTCCATTGAATTCCATTCCATTCCATTCCTTTCCATTCCATTCCATTCCATTGAATTCCATTCCATTGAATTCCTTTCCATTCCATTCCATTCCATTGAATTCCATTCCATTCCATTCCATCGAATTCCATTCCATTCCATTGAATTCCATTCCATTCCATTCCATTCCATTCCATTCCATTCCATCGAATTCCATTCCATTCCATTCCATTCCATTCCATTCCATTCCATTCCATTCCATCGAATTCCATTCCATTCCATTCCATTCCATTCCATTCCATTCCATTCCATTCCATTCCATTCTACTCGGGTTGATTCCATTCTATTACATTCCATTCCATTCGATTCCATTCGATTCCATTCGATTCCATTCGATTCCATTCCATTCCATTCCATTCAATTGAATTCCATTCCATTCCATTCCATTCCATTCCATTTGAATTCCATTGCATTCCATTCCATTCCATTCCATTCCATTCCATTCCATCGAATTCCATTCCATTCGATTCCATTCCATTCCATTCCATTCCATTTCATTCTACTCGGGTTGATTCCATTCTATTCCATTCCATTCCTTTCGATTCCATTCGATTCCATTCGATTCCATTCGATTCAATTCCATTCCATTCCATACAATTGAATTCCATTCCATTCCATTCCATTCCATTCCATTCCATTCCATTCCATTCCATTCCATTCCATTCCATTCCATTCCGTTCTGCTCGGGTTGATTCCATTCTATTCCATTCCATTCCATTCGATTCCATTCGATTCCATTCGATTCCATTCCATTCCATTCCATTCCATTGAATTCCATTCCATTCCATTCCATTCCATTCCATTCCATTCCATTCCATTCCATTCCATTCCGTTCCATTCCATTCCGTTCCTTTCCTTTCCATTCCGTTCCATTCCATTCCGTTCCGTTCCATTCCGTTGCATTCCGTTCCATTCCATTGAATTCCGTTCCATTGCATTGAATTCCGTTCCATTCCATTGCATTCCTTTCCGTTCCGTTCCGTTCCATTCCGTTCCGTTCCGTTCTTCTCGGGTTGATTCCATTCTATTCCATTCCATTCCATTCGATTCCATTCGATTCCATTCGATTCCATTCGATTCCATTCGATTCCATTCCATTCCATTCCATTCCATTGAATTCCATTCCATTCCATTCCATTGAATTCCATTCCATTCCATTCCATTCCATTCCATTCCATTCCATTGAATTCCATTCCATTCCATTGAATTCCATTCCATTCCATTCCATTCGATTCCATTCCATTCCCTTGAATTCCATTCCATTCCATTCCATTCCATTCCATTCCATTCCATTCCATTCCATTGAATTCCATTCCATTGAATTCCATTCCATTCCATTGAATTCCATTCCAATCCATTCCATTCCATTGAATTCCGTTCCTTTCCATTCCATTCCATTCCATTCCGTTCCATTCCATTTGAATTCCATTCCATTCCATTCCATTCCATTCTACTCGGGTTGATTCCATTCTATTCCATTCCATTCCATTCGATTCCATTCGATTCCATTCGATTCCATTCGAGTCCATTCCATTCCATTCAATTCCATTGAATTCCATTCCATTCCATTCCATTCCATTCCATTCCATTCCATTGAATTCCATTCCTTTCCATTCCATTCCATGGAATTCCATTCCATTCCATTGAATTCCATTCCATTCCATTCCGTTCCATTCCATTATGTTCCATTCCATTCCATTCCATTCCATTCAATTCCGTTCCGTTCCATTCCGTTCCATTCCGTTCCATTCCATTGAATTCCGATCCATTGCATTGAATTCCGTTCCATTCCATTCCATTCCTTTCCGTTCCGTTCCGTTCCGTTCTACTCGGGTTGATTCCATTCTATTCCATTCCATTCCATTCGATTCCTTTCGATTCCATTCGATTCCATTCGATTCCATTCGATTCCATTCGATTCCATTCCATTCCATTCCATTCCATTCCATTCCATTCCATTCCATTCCATTCCATTCCATTGAATTCCTTTCCATTCCATTGAATTCCATTCCATTCCATTCCATTCGATTCCATTCGATTCCATTGAATTCCATTCCATTCCATTCCTTTCCATTCCATTCCATTCCATTCCATTCCATTCCATTTAATTCCATTGAATTCCATTCCAATGAATTCCATTCCATTTAATTCCATTCCATTCCATTCCATTCCATTCCATTGAATTAATTTCCATTCCATTCCATTCCATTCCATTCCATTCCATTCTATTCCATCGAATTCCATTCCATTCCATTCCATTCCATTCCATTCCATTCCATTCCATTCCATTCCATTCTACTCGGGTTGATTCCATTCTATTCCATTCCATTCCATTCGATTCCATTCGATTCCATTCCATTCCATTCCATTCCATTCAATTGAATTCCATTCCCTTCCATTCCATTCCATTCCATTCCATTCCATTCCGTTCCATTCCATTCCATCGAATTCCATTCCATTCCATTCCATTCCATTCCATTGAATTCCATTCCATTCCGTTCCGTTCCGTTCCGTTCCGTTTCGTTCCGTTCCGTTCCGTTCCGTTCCATTCCATTCCATTCCATTCCATTGAATTCCGTTCCATTCCATTGAATTCCATTCCATTCCGTTCCATTCCATTGAATTCTGTTCCGTTCCGTTCCGTTCCGTTCCATTCCGTTCCATTCCGTTCCTTTCCGTTCTACTCGGGTTGATTCCATTCTATTCCATTCCATTCCATTCGATTCCATTCGATTCCATTCGAATCCATTCGATTCCATTCGATTCCATTCGATTCCATTCCATTCCATTGAATTCCATTCCATTCCATTCCATTCCATGGAATTCGGTTCCATTCCATTCCATTCCATTCCATTCCATTCCTTTCCGTTCCATTCCGTTCCGTTCCGTTCCGTTCCCTTCCGTTCTACTCGGGTTGATTCCATTCTATTCCATTCCATTCCATTCGATTCCATTCTATTCCATTCGATTCCATTCGATTCAATTCGATTCCATTCCATTCCATTCCATTCCATTCCATTCCATTCCATTGAATTCCATTCCATTCCATTCCGTTCCATTCCATTCCGTTCCATTCCATTCCATTCCATTCCATTCCATTCCATTACATTCCCTTCCATTCCTTTCCATTCCGTTCCATTCCATTGAATTCCGACCCATTGCATTGAATTCCGTTCCATTCTATTCCATTCCTTTCCGTTCCGTTCCGTTCCGTTCCGTTCCGTTCCGTTCTACTCGGATTGATTCCATTCTATTCCATTCCATTCCATTCGATTCCATTCGATTCCATTCGATTCCATTCGACTCCATTCCATTCCATTCCATTCCATTCCATTCCATTCCATTCCATTCCATAGAACTCCATTCCATTCCATTCCATTCCATTCCATTCCATTCCATTCCATTCCATTGAATTCCATTCCATTCCATTCCATCGAATTCCATTCCATTCCATTGAATTCCATTCCATTCCATTCCATTCCATTCCATTCCATTCCATTCCATCGAATTCCATTCCATTCCATTCCATTCCATTCTACTCGGGTTGATTCCATTCTATTCCATTCCATTCCATTCTATTCCATTCGATTCCATTCGATTCCATTCGAGTCCATTCCATTCCATTCAATTCCATTGAATTCCATTCCATTCCATTCCATTCCATTCCATTGAATTCCATTCCTTTCCATTCCATTCCATGGAATTCCATTCCATTCCATTGAATTCCATTCCATTCCATTCCGTTCCATTCCATTATGTTCCATTCCATTCCATTCCATTCCATTCAATTCCGTTCCGTTCCATTCCGTTCCATTCCGTTCCATTCCATTGAATTCCGATCCATTGCATTGAATTCCGTTCCATTCCATTCCATTCCTTTCCGTTCCGTTCCGTTCCGTTCTACTCGGGTTGATTCCATTCTATTCCATTCCATTCCATTCGATTCCTTTCGATTCCATTCGATTCCATTCCATTCCATTCGATTCCATTCGATTCCATTCCATTCCATTCCATTCCATTCCATTCCATTCCATTCCATTCCATTCCATTCCATTCCATTCCATTGAATTCCTTTCCATTCCATTGAATTCCATTCCATTCCATTCCATTCGATTCCATTCGATTCCATTGAATTCCATTCCATTCCATTCCTTTCCATTCCATTCCATTCCATTCCATTCCATTCCATTCGATTCCATTCGATTCCATTCGATTCCATTCCATTCCATTGAATTCCATTCCATTCCATTCCATTCCATTCCATTGAATTAATTTCCATTCCATTCCATTCCATTCCATTCCATTCTATTCCATCGAATTCCATTCCATTCCATTCCATTCCATTCCATTCCATTCCATTCCATTCCATTCCATTCCATTCCATTCTACTCGGGTTGATTCCATTCTATTCCATTCCATTCAATTCGATTCCATTCGATTCCATTCCATTCCATTCCATTCCATTCAATTGAATTCCATTCCCTTCCATTCCATTCCATTCCATTCCATTCCATTCCATTGAATTCCATTCCATTCCGTTCCGTTCCGTTCCGTTCCGTTTCGTTCCGTTCCGTTCCGTTCCGTTCCATTCCATTCCATTCCATTCCATCGAATTCCATTCCATTCCATTGAATTCCATTCCATTCCATTCCATTCCATTCCATTCCATTCCATTCCATTCCATCGAATTCCATTCCATTCCATTCCATTCCATTCCATTCCATTCCATTCCATTCCATTCCATCGAATTCCATTCCATTCCATTCCATTCCATTCCATTCCATTCCATTCCATTCCATTCTACTCGGGTTGATTCCATTCTATTACATTCCATTCCATTCGATTCCATTCGATTCCATTCG
Source organism: Gorilla gorilla gorilla (assembly GCF_029281585.2). Classification (NCBI taxonomy): domain Eukaryota; kingdom Metazoa; phylum Chordata; class Mammalia; order Primates; family Hominidae; genus Gorilla; species Gorilla gorilla. Next base: position 60,899,805 of record NC_073242.2, read on the forward strand.
ATTCCATTCGATTCCATTCCATTCCATTCCATTCAATTGCATTCCATTCCATTCCATTCCATTCCATTCCATTTGAATTCCATTGCATTCCATTCCATTCCATTCCATTCCATTCCATTCCATTCCATTCCATCGAATTCCATTCCATTCGATTCCATTCCATTCCATTCCATTCCATTTCATTCTACTCGGGTTGATTCCATTCTATTCCATTCCATTCCTTTCGATTCCATTCGATTCCATTCGATTCCATTCGATTCCATTCCATTCCATTCCATACAATTGAATTCCATTCCATTCCATTCCATTCCATTCCATTCCATTCCATTCCATTCCATTCCATTCCATTGAATTCCGTTCCATTCCATTCAATTCCATTCCATTCCATTCCATTCCATTCCATTTGAATTCCATTCCATTCCATTCCATTCCATTCCATTCCATTCCATTCCATTCCATTCTACTCGGGTTGATTCCATTCTATTACATTCCATTCCATTCGATTCCATTCTATTCCATTCGATTCCATTCGATTCAATTCGATTCCATTCCATTCCATTCCATTCCATTGAATTCCATTCCATTCCATTGAATTCCATTCCATTCCATTCCATTCCATTGAATTCCATTCCATTCCATTCCACTCGATTCCACTCCATTCCATGGAATTCCATTCCATTCCATTCCATTCCTTTCCATTCCATTCCATTCCATTGAATTCCATTGAATTCCATTCCATTCCATTGAATTCCATTCCTTTCCATTCCATTCCATTGAATTCCGTTCAATTCCATTCCATTCCATTCCATTCCATTCCATTCCATTCGAATTCCATTCCATTCCATTCCATTCCATTCAATTCGAATTCCATTCCATTCCATTCCATTTCATTCCATTCCATTCCATTCCATCGAATTCCATTCCATTCCATTGAATTCCATTCCATTCCATTCCATTCCATTCCATTCCATTCCATTCCATTCCATTCTACTCGGGTTGATTCCATTCTATTCCATTCCATTCCATTCGATTCCATTCGATTCCATTCGATTCCATTCCATTCCATTCCATTCCATTCCATTCCATTCCATTGAATTCCATTCCATTCCATTCCATTCCACTGAATTCCATTCCATTCCGTTCCGTTCCGTTCCGTTCCGTTCCGTTCCATTCCATTCCATTCCATTCCATTGAATTCCGTTCCATTCCATTGAATTCCATTCCATTCCGTTCCATTGCATTGAATTCCGTTCCGTTCCGTTCCTTTCCGTTCCGTTCCATTCCGTTCCATTCCGTTCCATTCCGTTCTACTCGGGTTGTTTCCATTCTATTCCATTCCATTCCATTCCATTCCATTCCATTCCATTCCATTCCATTCCATTCCATTCCGTTCTACTCGGATTCATTCCATTCCATTCCGTTCCGTTCCGTTCCGTTCCGTTCCATTCCTTTCTACTTGTGTTGATTCCATTCCATTCCATTCTATTCCATTGAATTCCATTCAATAGAATTCCATTCCATTCCATTCCATTCCATTCCATTGAATTACATTCCATTCCATTCCATTCCATTCCATTCCATTCCATTCCATTCCATTCCATTCCATTCCATTCAATTGAATTCCTTTCCATTCCATTCCATTCGATTCCATTCCATTCCATTGAATTCCATTCCATTCCATTCCATTCCATTCCATTCCATTGAATTCCATTGAATTCCATTCCATTGAATTCCATTCCATTCCATTGAATTCCATTCCATTCCATTCCATTCCATTCCGTTCCATTCCATTCCGTTCCATTCCATTCCATTCCTTTCCATTCCATTCCGTTCCGTTCCATTCCTTTCCATTCCGTTCCATTCCATTGAATTCCGTTCCATTGCATTGAATTCCGTTCCATTCCATTCCATTCCTTTCCGTTCCGTTCCATTCCGTTCCGTTCCGTTCCGTTCCGTTCTACTCGGGTTGATTCCATTCTATTCCATTCCATTCCATTCGATTCCATTCTATTCCATTCGATTCCATTCGATTCAATTCGATTCCTTTCCATTCCATTCCATTCCATTCCATTCCATTCCATTGAATTCCATTCCATTCCATTCCGTTCCATTCCATTCCGTTCCATTCCATTCCATTCCAATCCATTCCATTCCATTCCATTCCATTACGTTCCGTTCCATTCCGTTCCATTCCGTTCCATTCCATTGAATTCCGATCCATTGCATTGAATTCCGTTCCATTCCATTCCATTCCATTCCTTTCTGTTCCGTTCCGTTCCGTTCCGTTCCATTCCGTTCCTTTCTACTCGGATTGATTCCATTCTATTCCATTCCATTCCATTCGATTCCATTCGATTCCATTCGATTCCATTCCATTCCATTCCATTCCATTCCATTCCATTCCATTCCATTCCATTGAATTCCATTCCATTCCATTCCATTCCATTCCATTCCATTCCATTCCATTGAATTCTGTTCCATTCAATTCCATTCCATTCCATTCCGTTCTACTCGGGTTGATTCCATTCTATTCCATTCCGTTCCGTTCCGTTCCGTTCCGTTCCTTTCCGTTCCATTCCATTCCACTCGGGTTGGTTCCATTCCATTCCATTCCATTCCATTCCATTCCATTCCATTCCATTCCATTCCATTCTACTCGGGTTGATTCCATTCTATTACATTCCATTCCATTCGATTCCATTCGATTCCATTCGATTCCATTCGATTCCATTCCATTCCATTCCATTCAATTGAATTCCATTCCATTCCATTCCATTCCATTTGAATTCCATTGCATTCCATTCCATTCCATTCCATTCCATTCCATCGAATTCCATTCCATTCGATTCCATTCCATTCCATTCCATTCCATTCCATTTCATTCTACTCGGGTTGATTCCATTCTATTCCATTCCATTCCTTTCGATTCCATTCGATTCCATTCGATTCCATTCGATTCCATTCCATTCCATTCCATTCAATTGAATTCCATTCCATTCCATTCCATTCCATTCCATTCCATTCCATTCCATTCCATTCCATTCCATTCCATTCCGTTCTGCTCGGGTTGATTCCATTCTATTCCATTCCATTCCATTCGATTCCATTCCATTTTTCCATTCCATTGAATTCCATTCCATTCCATTCCATTCCATTCCATTCCATTCCATTCCGTTCCATTCCATTCCGTTCCTTTCCTTTCCATTCCGTTCCATTCCATTCCGTTCCGTTCCATTCCGTTGCATTCCGTTCCATTCCATTGAATTCCGTTCCATTGCATTGAATTCCGTTCCATTCCATTGCATTCCTTTCCGTTCCGTTCCGTTCCATTCCGTTCCGTTCCGTTCTTCTCGGGTTGATTCCATTCTATTCCATTCCATTCCATTCGATTCCATTCGATTCCATTCGATTCCATTCGATTCCATTCCATTCCATTCCATTCCATTGAATTCCATTCCATTCCATTCCATTGAATTCCATTCCATTCCATTCCATTCCATTCCATTCCATTCCATTGAATTCCATTCCATTCCATTGAATTCCATTCCATTCCATTCCATTCGATTCCATTCCATTCCCTTGAATTCCATTCCATTCCATTCCATTCCATTCCATTCCATTCCATTCCATTCCATTGAATTCCATTCCATTGAATTCCATTCCATTCCATTGAATTCCATTCCAATCCATTCCATTCCGTTGAATTCCGTTCCATTCCATTCCATTCCATTCCATTCCGTTCCATTCCATTTGAATTCCATTCCATTCCATTCCATTCCATTCTACTCGGGTTGATTCCATTCTATTCCATTCCATTCCATTCGATTCCATTCGATTCCATTCGATTCCATTCGAGTCCATTCCATTCCATTCAATTCCATTGAATTCCATTCCATTCCATTCCATTCCATTCCATTCCATTCCATTGAATTCCATTCCTTTCCATTCCATTCCATGGAATTCCATTCCATTCCATTGAATTCCATTCCATTCCATTCCGTTCCATTCCATTATGTTCCATTCCATTCCATTCCATTCCATTCAATTCCGTTCCGTTCCATTCCGTTCCATTCCGTTCCATTCCATTGAATTCCGATCCATTGCATTGAATTCCGTTCCATTCCATTCCATTCCTTTCCGTTCCGTTCCGTTCCGTTCTACTCGGGTTGATTCCATTCTATTCCATTCCATTCCATTCGATTCCATTCGATTCCATTCGATTCCATTCCATTCCATTCGATTCCATTCGATTCCATTCCATTCCATTCCATTCCATTCCATTCCATTCCATTCCATTCCATTGAATTCCTTTCCATTCCATTGAATTCCATTCCATTCCATTCCATTCGATTCCATTCGATTCCATTGAATTCCATTCCATTCCATTCCATTCCATTCCATTCAATTGAATTCCATTCCATTCCATTGAATTCCATTCCATTCCATTCCATTCCATTGAATTCCGTTCCATTCCATTCCATTCCATTCCATTCCATTCCATTGAATTCCATTCCATTGAATTCCATTCCATTCCATTCCATTCCATTGAATTCCTTTCCATTCCATTCCATTCCATTCCATTCCATTCCATTGAATTCCATTCCATTGAATTCCATTCCATTCCATTCCATTCCATTGAATTCCATTCCATTCCGTTCCGTTCCGTTCCGTTCCGTTCCGTTCCTCTCCATTCCATTCCATTCCATTCCATTGAATTCCGTTCCATTCCATTGAATTCCATTCCATTCCGTTCCATTCCATTGAATTCTGTTCCGTTCTGTTCCGTTCCGTTCCGTTCCATTCCGTTCCATTCCGTTCCTTTCCGTTCTACTCGGGTTGATTCCATTCTATTCCATTCCATTCCATTCGATTCCATTCGATTCCATTCGATTCGATTCCATTCCATTCCATTAAATTCCATTCCATTCCATTCCATTGAATTCCATTCCATTCCATTGAATTCCATTCCATTCCATTCCATTCCATTGAATTCCGTTCCATTCCATTCCTTTCCATTCCATTCCATTCCATTGAATTCCATTCCATTGAATTCCTTTCCATTCCATTCCATTCCATTGAATTCCATTCCATTCCATTCCATCGAATTCCATTCCATTCCATTGAATTCCATTCCATTCCATTCCATTCCATTCCATTCCATTCCATCGAATTCCATTCCATTCCATTCCATTCCATTCCATTCCATTCCATTCCATTCCATCGAATTCCATTCCATTCCATTCCATTCCATTCCATTCCATTCCATTCCATTCCATTCCATTCTACTCGGGTTGATTCCATTCTATTACATTCCATTCCATTCGATTCCATTCGATTCCATTCGATTCCATTCGATTCCATTCCATTCCATTCCATTCAATTGAATTCCATTCCATTCCATTCCATTCCATTCCATTTGAATTCCATTGCATTCCATTCCATTCCATTCCATTCCATTCCATTCCATCGAATTCCATTCCATTCGATTCCATTCCATTCCATTCCATTCCATTTCATTCTACTCGGGTTGATTCCATTCTATTCCATTCCATTCCTTTCGATTCCATTCGATTCCATTCGATTCCATTCGATTCAATTCCATTCCATTCCATACAATTGAATTCCATTCCATTCCATTCCATTCCATTCCATTCCATTCCATTCCATTCCATTCCATTCCATTCCATTCCATTCCGTTCTGCTCGGGTTGATTCCATTCTATTCCATTCCATTCCATTCGATTCCATTCGATTCCATTCGATTCCATTCCATTCCATTCCATTCCATTGAATTCCATTCCATTCCATTCCATTCCATTCCATTCCATTCCATTCCATTCCATTCCATTCCGTTCCATTCCATTCCGTTCCTTTCCTTTCCATTCCGTTCCATTCCATTCCGTTCCGTTCCATTCCGTTGCATTCCGTTCCATTCCATTGAATTCCGTTCCATTGCATTGAATTCCGTTCCATTCCATTGCATTCCTTTCCGTTCCGTTCCGTTCCATTCCGTTCCGTTCCGTTCTTCTCGGGTTGATTCCATTCTATTCCATTCCATTCCATTCGATTCCATTCGATTCCATTCGATTCCATTCGATTCCATTCGATTCCATTCCATTCCATTCCATTCCATTGAATTCCATTCCATTCCATTCCATTGAATTCCATTCCATTCCATTCCATTCCATTCCATTCCATTCCATTGAATTCCATTCCATTCCATTGAATTCCATTCCATTCCATTCCATTCGATTCCATTCCATTCCCTTGAATTCCATTCCATTCCATTCCATTCCATTCCATTCCATTCCATTCCATTCCATTGAATTCCATTCCATTGAATTCCATTCCATTCCATTGAATTCCATTCCAATCCATTCCATTCCATTGAATTCCGTTCCTTTCCATTCCATTCCATTCCATTCCGTTCCATTCCATTTGAATTCCATTCCATTCCATTCCATTCCATTCTACTCGGGTTGATTCCATTCTATTCCATTCCATTCCATTCGATTCCATTCGATTCCATTCGATTCCATTCGAGTCCATTCCATTCCATTCAATTCCATTGAATTCCATTCCATTCCATTCCATTCCATTCCATTCCATTCCATTGAATTCCATTCCTTTCCATTCCATTCCATGGAATTCCATTCCATTCCATTGAATTCCATTCCATTCCATTCCGTTCCATTCCATTATGTTCCATTCCATTCCATTCCATTCCATTCAATTCCGTTCCGTTCCATTCCGTTCCATTCCGTTCCATTCCATTGAATTCCGATCCATTGCATTGAATTCCGTTCCATTCCATTCCATTCCTTTCCGTTCCGTTCCGTTCCGTTCTACTCGGGTTGATTCCATTCTATTCCATTCCATTCCATTCGATTCCTTTCGATTCCATTCGATTCCATTCGATTCCATTCGATTCCATTCGATTCCATTCCATTCCATTCCATTCCATTCCATTCCATTCCATTCCATTCCATTCCATTCCATTGAATTCCTTTCCATTCCATTGAATTCCATTCCATTCCATTCCATTCGATTCCATTCGATTCCATTGAATTCCATTCCATTCCATTCCTTTCCATTCCATTCCATTCCATTCCATTCCATTCCATTTAATTCCATTGAATTCCATTCCAATGAATTCCATTCCATTTAATTCCATTCCATTCCATTCCATTCCATTCCATTGAATTAATTTCCATTCCATTCCATTCCATTCCATTCCATTCCATTCTATTCCATCGAATTCCATTCCATTCCATTCCATTCCATTCCATTCCATTCCATTCCATTCCATTCCATTCTACTCGGGTTGATTCCATTCTATTCCATTCCATTCCATTCGATTCCATTCGATTCCATTCCATTCCATTCCATTCCATTCAATTGAATTCCATTCCCTTCCATTCCATTCCATTCCATTCCATTCCATTCCGTTCCATTCCATTCCATCGAATTCCATTCCATTCCATTCCATTCCATTCCATTGAATTCCATTCCATTCCGTTCCGTTCCGTTCCGTTCCGTTTCGTTCCGTTCCGTTCCGTTCCGTTCCATTCCATTCCATTCCATTCCATTGAATTCCGTTCCATTCCATTGAATTCCATTCCATTCCGTTCCATTCCATTGAATTCTGTTCCGTTCCGTTCCGTTCCGTTCCATTCCGTTCCATTCCGTTCCTTTCCGTTCTACTCGGGTTGATTCCATTCTATTCCATTCCATTCCATTCGATTCCATTCGATTCCATTCGAATCCATTCGATTCCATTCGATTCCATTCGATTCCATTCCATTCCATTGAATTCCATTCCATTCCATTCCATTCCATGGAATTCGGTTCCATTCCATTCCATTCCATTCCATTCCATTCCTTTCCGTTCCATTCCGTTCCGTTCCGTTCCGTTCCCTTCCGTTCTACTCGGGTTGATTCCATTCTATTCCATTCCATTCCATTCGATTCCATTCTATTCCATTCGATTCCATTCGATTCAATTCGATTCCATTCCATTCCATTCCATTCCATTCCATTCCATTCCATTGAATTCCATTCCATTCCATTCCGTTCCATTCCATTCCGTTCCATTCCATTCCATTCCATTCCATTCCATTCCATTACATTCCCTTCCATTCCTTTCCATTCCGTTCCATTCCATTGAATTCCGACCCATTGCATTGAATTCCGTTCCATTCTATTCCATTCCTTTCCGTTCCGTTCCGTTCCGTTCCGTTCCGTTCCGTTCTACTCGGATTGATTCCATTCTATTCCATTCCATTCCATTCGATTCCATTCGATTCCATTCGATTCCATTCGACTCCATTCCATTCCATTCCATTCCATTCCATTCCATTCCATTCCATTCCATAGAACTCCATTCCATTCCATTCCATTCCATTCCATTCCATTCCATTCCATTCCATTGAATTCCATTCCATTCCATTCCATTCCATTGAATTCTGTTCCATTCCATTCCATTCCATTCCATTCCGTTCTACTCGGGTTGATTCCATTCTATTCCATTCCGTTCCGTTCCGTTCCATTCCGTTCCATTCCACTCGGGTTGATTCCATTCTATTCCATTCCATTCCATTCGATTCCATTCGATTCCATTCGGTTCCATTCGATTCCATTCGATTCGATTCCATTCCATTCCATTCCATTGAATTCCATTCCATTCCATTCCATTCCATTGAATTCCGTTCCATTCCATTCAATTCCATTCCATTCCATTCCTTTTGAATTCCATTCCATTCCATTCCATTCCATTCCATTCCATTCCATTCCATTCCATTCAATTCCATTCCATTCCATTCAATTCCATTCCATTCTACTCGGGTTGATTCCATTCTATTCCATTCCATTCCATTCGATTCCATTCGATTCCATTCCTTTCCATTCGATTCCATTCCATTCCATTCCATTCCATTCCATTCCATTCCATTCCATTCCATTCCATGGAATTCCATTCCATTCCCTTGAATTCCATTCCATTCCATTCCATTCCATTCCATTCCATTCCATTGAATTCCATTCCATTGAATTCCATTCCATTCCATTGAATTCCATTCCAATCCATTCCATTCCATTGAATTCCGTTCCATTCCATTCCATTCCATTCCATTCCATTCCATTCCATTCTACTCGGGTTGATTCCATTCTATTACTTTCCATTCCATTCCATTCTACTCGGGTTGATTCCATTCGATTCCATTCCATTCCATTCAATTCCATTGAATTCCATTCCATTCCATTCCATTCCATTCCATTGAATTCCATTCCTTTCCATTCCATTCCATGGAATTCCATTCCATTCCATTGAATTCCATTCCATTCCATTCCGTTCCATTCCATTATGTTCCATTCCATTCCATTCCATTCCATTCAATTCCGTTCCGTTCCATTCCGTTCCATTCCGTTCCATTCCATTGAATTCCGATCCATTGCATTGAATTCCGTTCCATTCCATTCCATTCCTTTCGATCCGTTCGGTTCCGTTCTACTCGGGTTGATTCCATTCTATTCCATTCCATTCCATTCGATTCCATTCGATTCCATTCGATTCCATTCGATTCCATTCCATTCCATTCCATTCCATTCCATTCCATTCCATTCCATTGAATTCCATTCCGTTCCATTCCATTCCATTCCATTCCATTGAATTCCGTTCCATTCCATTGAATTCCATTCCATTCCGTTCCATTCCATTGAATTCTGTTCCGTTCCGTTCCGTTCCGTTCCATTCCGTTCCATTCCGTTCCTTTCCGTTCTACTCGGGTTGATTCCATTCTATTCCATTCCATTCCATTCGATTCCATTCGATTCCATTCGATTCCATTCGATTCCATTCCATTCCATTCCATTCCATTCAATTGAATTCCATTCAATTCCATTGAATTCCATTCCATTCCATTCCATTCCATTGAATTCCGTTCCATTCCATTCCATTCCATTCCATTCCATTCCATTCCATTTCATTGAATTCCATTCCATTGAATTCCATTCCATTCCATTCCATTCCATTGAATTCCATTCCATTCCATTCCATCGAATTCCATTCCATTCCATTGAATTCCATTCCATTCCATTCCATTCCATTCCATTCCATTCCATTCCATTCCATCGAATTCCATTCCATTCCATTCCATTCCATTCTACTCGGGTTGATTCCATTCTATTCCATTCCATTCCATTCGATTCCATTCGATTCCATTCGATTCCATTCGAGTCCATTCCATTCCATTCAATTCCATTGAATTCCATTCCATTCCATTCCATTCCATTCCATTCCATTGAATTCCATTCCTTTCCATTCCATTCCATGGAATTCCATTCCATTCCATTGAATTCCATTCCATTCCATTCCGTTCCATTCCATTATGTTCCATTCCATTCCATTCCATTCCATTCAATTCCGTTCCGTTCCATTCCGTTCCATTCCGTTCCATTCCATTGAATTCCGATCCATTGCATTGAATTCCGTTCCATTCCATTCCATTCCTTTCCGTTCCGTTCCGTTCCGTTCTACTCGGGTTGATTCCATTCTATTCCATTCCATTCCATTCGATTCCTTTCGATTCCATTCGATTCCATTCCATTCCATTCGATTCCATTCGATTCCATTCCATTCCATTCCATTCCATTCCATTCCATTCCATTCCATTCCATTGAATTCCTTTCCATTCCATTGAATTCCATTCCATTCCATTCCATTCGATTCCATTCGATTCCATTGAATTCCATTCCATTCCATTCCTTTCCATTCCATTCCATTCCATTCCATTCCATTCGATTCCATTCGATTCCATTCGATTCCATTCCATTCCATTGAATTCCATTCCATTCCATTCCATTCCATTCCATTGAATTAATTTCCATTCCATTCCATTCCATTCCATTCCATTCTATTCCATCGAATTCCATTCCATTCCATTCCATTCCATTCCATTCCATTCCATTCCATTCCATTCCATTCCATTCCATTCCATTCTACTCGGGTTGATTCCATTCTATTCCATTCCATTCCATTCGATTCCATTCGATTCCATTCCATTCCATTCCATTCCATTCAATTGAATTCCATTCCCTTCCATTCCATTCCATTCCATTCCATTCCATTCCATTGAATTCCATTCCATTCCGTTCCGTTCCGTTCCGTTCCGTTTCGTTCCGTTCCGTTCCGTTCCATTCCATTCCATTCCATTCCATTGAATTCCATTCCATTCCATTGAATTCCATTCCATTCCGTTCCATTCCATTGAATTCTGTTCCGTTCCGTTCCGTTCCGTTCCATTCCGTTCCATTCCGTTCCTTTCCGTTCTACTCGGGTTGATTCCATTCTATTCCATTCCATTCCATTCGATTCCATTCGATTCCATTCGAATCCATTCGATTCCATTCGATTCCATTCGATTCCATTCCATTCCATTGAATTCCATTCCATTCCATTCCATTCCATGGAATTCGGTTCCATTCCATTCCATTCCATTCCATTCCATTCCTTTCCGTTCCATTCCGTTCCGTTCCGTACCATTCCATTGAATTCCGATCCATTGCATTGAATTCCGTTCCATTCCATTCCATTCCTTTCCGTTCCGTTCCGTTCCGTTCTACTCGGGTTGATTCCATTCTATTCCATTCCATTCCATTCGATTCCATTCGATTCCATTCGATTCCATTCCATTCCATTCGATTCCATTCGATTCCATTCCATTCCATTCCATTCCATTCCATTCCATTCTATTCCATTGAATTCCTTTCCATTCCATTGAATTCCATTCCATTCCATTCCATTCGATTCCATTCGATTCCATTGAATTCCATTCCATGCCATTCCTTTCCATTCCATTCCATTCCATTCCATTCCATTCCATTCCATTCCATTTAATTCCATTCCATTCCATTCCATTCCATTGAATTAATTTCCATTCCATTCCATTCCATTCCATTCCATTCTATTCCATCGAATTCCATTCCATTCCATTCCATTCCATTCCATTCCATTCCATTCCATTCCATTCCATTCCATTCCATTCCATTCCATTCTACTCGGGTTGATTCCATTCTATTCCATTCCATTCCATTCCATTCCTTTCCGTTCCATTCCTTTCCGTTCCGTTCCGTTCCGTTCCGTTCTACTCGGGTTGATTCCATTCTATTCCATTCCATTCCATTCGATTCCATTCTATTCCATTCGATTCCATTCGATTCAATTCGATTCCATTCCATTCCATTCCATTCCATTCCATTCCATTGAATTCCATTCCATTCCATTCCGTTCCATTCCATTCCGTTCCATTCCATTCCATTCCATTCCATTCCATTCCATTACATTCCCTTCCATTCCTTTCCATTCCGTTCCATTCCATTGAATTCCGACCCATTGCATTGAATTCCGTTCCATTCCATTCCATTCCTTTCCGTTCCGTTCCGTTCCGTTCCGTTCCGTTCCGTTCTACTCGGATTGATTCCATTCTATTCCATTCCATTCCATTCGATTCCATTCGATTCCATTCGATTCCATTCGACTCCATTCCATTCCATTCCATTCCATTCCATTCCATTCCATTCCATTCCATAGAACTCCATTCCATTCCATTCCATTCCATTCCATTCCATTCCATTCCATTGAATTCCATTCCATTCCATTCCATTCCATTGAATTCTGTTCCATTCCATTCCATTCCATTCCATTCCGTTCTACTCGGGTTGATTCCATTCTATTCCATTCCGTTCCGTTCCGTTCCATTCCGTTCCATTCCACTCGGGTTGATTCCATTCTATTCCATTCCATTCCATTCGATTCCATTCGATTCCATTCGGTTCCATTCGATTCCATTCGATTCGATTCCATTCCATTCCATTCCATTGAATTCCATTCCATTCCATTCCATTCCATTGAATTCCGTTCCATTCCATTCAATTCCATTCCATTCCATTCCTTTTGAATTCCATTCCATTCCATTCCATTCCATTCCATTCCATTCCATTCCATTCAATTCCATTCCATTCCATTCAATTCCATTCCATTCTACTCGGGTTGATTCCATTCTATTCCATTCCATTCCGTTCGATTCCATTCGATTCCATTCCTTTCCATTCGATTCGATTCCATTCCATTCCATTCCATTCCATTCCATTCCATTCCATGGAATTCCATTCCATTCCATTCCATTCTACTCGGGTTGATTCCATTCTATTCCATTCCATTCCATTCGATTCCATTCGATTCCATTCGATTCCATTCCATTCCATTCAATTCCATTGAATTCCATTCCATTCCATTCCATTCCATTCCATTGAATTCCACTCCTTTCCATTCCATTCCATGGAATTCCATTCCATTCCATTGAATTCCATTCCATTCCATTCCGTTCCATTCCATTATGTTCCATTCCATTCCATTCCATTCCATTCAATTCCGTTCCGTTCCATTCCGTTCCATTCCGTTCCATTCCATTGAATTCCGATCCATTGCATTGAATTCCGTTCCATTCCATTCCATTCCTTTCGATCCGTTCTGTTCCGTTCTACTCGGGTTGATTCCATTCTATTCCATTCCATTCCATTCGATTCCATTCGATTCCATTCGATTCCATTCGATTCCATTCCATTCCATTCCATTCCATTCCATTCCATTCCATTCCATTGAATTCCATTCCGTTCCATTCCATTCCATTCCATTCCATTGAATTCCGTTCCATTCCATTGAATTCCATTCCATTCCGTTCCATTCCATTGAATTCTGTTCCGTTCCGTTCCGTTCCGTTCCATTCCGTTCCATTCCGTTCCTTTCCGTTCTACTCGGGTTGATTCCATTCTATTCCATTCCATTCCATTCGATTCCATTCGATTCCATTCGATTCCATTCGATTCCATTCGATTCCATTCCATTCCATTCCATTCAATTGAATTCCATTCAATTCCATTGAATTCCATTCCATTCCATTCCATTCCATTGAATTCCGTTCCATTCCATTCCATTCCATTCCATTCCATTCCATTCCATTGAATTCCATTCCATTGAATTCCATTCCATTCCGTTCCATTCCATTGAATTCCATTCCATTCCATTCCATCGAATTCCATTCCATTCCATTGAATTCCATTCCATTCCATTCCATTCCATTCCATTCCATTCCATTCCATTCCATCGAATTCCATTCCACTCCATTCCATTCCATTCCATTCCATTCCATTCCATTCCATTCCATCGAATTCCATTCCATTCCATTCCATTCCATTCCATTGCATTCCATTCCATTCTCCTCGGGTTGATTCCATTCTATTACATTCCATTCCATTCGATTCCATTCGATTCCATTCGATTCCATTCGATTCCATTCCATTCCATTCCATTCAATTGAATTCCATTCCATTCCATTCCATTCCATTCCATTCCATTCCATTCCATCGAATTCCATTCCATTCCATTCCATTCCATTCCATTCCATTCCATTGAATTCCATTCCATTCCATTCCATTCCATTGAATACCATTCCATTGAATTCCATTCCATTCCATTGAATTCCTTTCCAATCCATTCCATTCCATAGAATTCCGTTCCATTCCATTCCATTCCATTCCATTCCGTTCCATTCCATTTGAATTCCATTCCATTCCATTCCATTCCATTCCATTCTACTCGGGTTGATTCCATTCTATTCCATTCCATTCCATACGATTCCATTCCATTCCATTCGATTCCATTCGAGTCCATTCCATTCCATTCAATTCCATTGAATTCCATTCCATTCCATTCCATTCCATTCCATTCCATTCCATTGAATTCCATTCCTTTCCATTCCATTCCATGGAATTCCATTCCATTCCATTGAATTCCATTCCATTCCATTCCGTTCCATTCCATTATGTTCCATTCCATTCCATTCCATTCCATTCAATTCCGTTCCGTTCCATTCCGTTCCATTCCGTTCCATTCCATTGAATTCCGATCCATTGCATTGAATTCCGTTCCATTCCATTCCATTCCTTTCCGTTCCGTTCCGTTCCGTTCTACTCGGGTTGATTCCATTCTATTCCATTCCATTCCATTCGATTCCATTCGATTCCATTCGATTCCATTCCATTCCATTCGATTCCATTCGATTCCATTCCACTCCATTCCATTCCATTCCATTCCATTCCATTCTATTCCATTGAATTCCTTTCCATTCCATTGAATTCCATTCCATTCCATTCCATTCCATTCGATTCCATTGAATTCCATTCCATGCCATTCCTTTCCATTCCATTCCATTCCATTCCATTCCATTCCATTCCATTCCATTGAATTCCATTCCATTGAATTCCATTCCATTCCGTTCCATTCCATTGAATTCCATTCCATTCCATTCCATCGAATTCCATTCCATTCCATTGAATTCCATTCCATTCCATTCCATTCCATTCCATTCCATTCCATTCCATTCCATCGAATTCCATTCCACTCCATTCCATTCCATTCCATTCCATTCCATTCCATTCCATTCCATCGAATTCCATTCCATTCCATTCCATTCCATTCCATTGCATTCCATTCCATTCTCCTCGGGTTGATTCCATTCTATTACATTCCATTCCATTCGATTCCATTCGATTCCATTCGATTCCATTCGATTCCATTCCATTCCATTCCATTCAATTGAATTCCATTCCATTCCATTCCATTCCATTCCATTCCATTCCATTCCATCGAATTCCATTCCATTCCATTCCATTCCATTCCATTCCATTCCATTGAATTCCATTCCATTCCATTCCATTCCATTGAATACCATTCCATTGAATTCCATTCCATTCCATTGAATTCCTTTCCAATCCATTCCATTCCATAGAATTCCGTTCCATTCCATTCCATTCCATTCCATTCCGTTCCATTCCATTTGAATTCCATTCCATTCCATTCCATTCCATTCCATTCTACTCGGGTTGATTCCATTCTATTCCATTCCATTCCATACGATTCCATTCCATTCCATTCGATTCCATTCGAGTCCATTCCATTCCATTCAATTCCATTGAATTCCATTCCATTCCATTCCATTCCATTCCATTCCATTCCATTGAATTCCATTCCTTTCCATTCCATTCCATGGAATTCCATTCCATTCCATTGAATTCCATTCCATTCCATTCCGTTCCATTCCATTATGTTCCATTCCATTCCATTCCATTCCATTCAATTCCGTTCCGTTCCATTCCGTTCCATTCCGTTCCATTCCATTGAATTCCGATCCATTGCATTGAATTCCGTTCCATTCCATTCCATTCCTTTCCGTTCCGTTCCGTTCCGTTCTACTCGGGTTGATTCCATTCTATTCCATTCCATTCCATTCGATTCCATTCGATTCCATTCGATTCCATTCCATTCCATTCGATTCCATTCGATTCCATTCCACTCCATTCCATTCCATTCCATTCCATTCCATTCTATTCCATTGAATTCCTTTCCATTCCATTGAATTCCATTCCATTCCATTCCATTCCATTCGATTCCATTGAATTCCATTCCATGCCATTCCTTTCCATTCCATTCCATTCCATTCCATTCCATTCCATTCCATTCCATTTAATTCCATTCCATTCCATTCCATTCCATTGAATTAATTTCCATTCCATTCCATTCCATTCCATTCCATTCCATTCCATTCTATTCCATCGAATTCCATTCCATTCCATTCCATTCCATTCCATTCCATTCCATTCCATTCCATTCCATTCCATTCCATTCCATTCTACTCGGGTTGATTCCATTCTATTCCATTCCATTCCATTCCATTCCTTTCCGTTCCATTCCTTTCCGTTCCGTTCCGTTCCGTTCCGTTCTACTCGGGTTGATTCCATTCTATTCCATTCCATTCCATTCGATTCCATTCTATTCCATTCGATTCCATTCGATTCAATTCGATTCCATTCCATTCCATTCCATTCCATTCCATTCCATTGAATTCCATTCCATTCCATTCCGTTCCATTCCATTCCGTTCCATTCCATTCCATTCCATTCCATTCCATTCCATTACATTCCCTTCCATTCCTTTCCATTCCATTCCATTCCATTGAATTCCGATCCATTGCTTTGAATTCCGTTCCATTCCATTCCATTCCTTTCCGTTCCGTTCCGTTCCGTTCCGTTCTACTCGGATTGATTCCATTCTATTCCATTCCATTCCATTCCATTCCATTCGATTCCATTCGATTCCATTCGAATCCATTCCATTCCATTCCATTCCATTCCATTCCATTCCATTCCATTCCATTCCATTGACCTCCATTCCATTCCATTCCATTCCATTCCATTCCATTCCATTCCATTGAATTCCATTCCATTCCATTCCATTCCATTGAATTCTGTTCCATTCCATTCCATTCCATTCCATTCCGTTCTACTCGGGTTGATTCCATTCTATTCCATTCCGTTCCGTTCCGTTCCGTTCCGTTCCATTCCACTCGGGTTGATTCCATTCTATTCCATTCCATTCCATTCGATTCCATTCGATTCCATTCGATTCCATTCGATTCCATTCGATTCGATTCCATTCCATTCCATTCCATTGAATTCCATTCCATTCCATTCCATTCCATTTAATTCCGTTCCATTCCATTCAATTCCATTCCATTCCATTCCATTTGAATTCCATTCCATTCCATTCCATTCCATTTAATTCCGTTCCATTCCATTCGATTCCATTCCATTCCATTCCATTCCATTTCATTCTACTCGGGTTGATTCCATTCTATTCCATTCCATTCCTTTCGATTCCATTCGATTCCATTCGATTCCATTCCATTCCATTCCATTCCATTCCATAAAATTGAATTCCATTCCATTCCATTCCATTCCATTCCATTCCATTCCATTCCATTCCATTCCATTCCATTCCATTCCATTCCGTTCTGCTCGGGTTGATTCCATTCTATTCCATTCCATTCCATTCGATTCCATTCGATTCCATTCGATTCCATTCCATTCCATTCCATTCCATTGAATTCCATTCCATTCCATTCCATTCCATTCCATTCCATTCCATTCCATTCCGTTCCATTCCGTTCCATTCCATTCCGTTCCTTTCCTTTCCGTTCCGTTCCATTCCATTCCGTTCCGTTCCATTCCGTTGCATTCCGTTCCATTCCATTGAATTCCGTTCCATTGCATTGAATTCCGTTCCATTCCATTGCATTCCTTTCCGTTCCGTTCCGTTCCATTCCTTTCCGTTCCGTTCTTCTCGGGTTGATTCCATTCTATTCCATTCCATTCCATTCGATTCCATTCGATTCCATTCGATTCCATTCGATTCCATTCGATTCCATTCCATTCCATTCCATTCCATTGAATTCCATTCCATTCCATTCCATTGAATTCCATTCCATTCCATTCCATTCCATTCCATTCCATTCCATTGAATTCCATTCCATTCCATTGAATTCCATTCCATTCCATTCCATTCGATTCCATTCCATTCCCTTGAATTCCATTCCATTCCATTCCATTCCATTCCATTCCATTCCATTCCATTCCATTGAATTCCATTCCATTGAATTCCATTCCATTCCATTGAATTCCATTCCAATCCATTCCATTCCATTGAATTCCGTTCCATTCCATTCCATTCCATTCCATTCCGTTCCATTCCATTTGAATTCCATTCCATTCCATTCCATTCCATTGAATTCCATTCCATTCCATTCCATCGAATTCCATTCCATTCCATTGAATTCCATTCCATTCCATTCCATTCCATTCCATTCCATTCCATTCCATCGAATTCCATTCCATTCCATTCCATTCCATTCTACTCGGGTTGATTCCATTCTATTCCATTCCATTCCATTCTATTCCATTCGATTCCATTCGATTCCATTCGAGTCCATTCCATTCCATTCAATTCCATTGAATTCCATTCCATTCCATTCCATTCCATTCCATTGAATTCCATTCCTTTCCATTCCATTCCATGGAATTCCATTCCATTCCATTGAATTCCATTCCATTCCATTCCGTTCCATTCCATTATGTTCCATTCCATTCCATTCCATTCCATTCAATTCCGTTCCGTTCCATTCCGTTCCATTCCGTTCCATTCCATTGAATTCCGATCCATTGCATTGAATTCCGTTCCATTCCATTCCATTCCTTTCCGTTCCGTTCCGTTCCGTTCTACTCGGGTTGATTCCATTCTATTCCATTCCATTCCATTCGATTCCTTTCGATTCCATTCGATTCCATTCCATTCCATTCGATTCCATTCGATTCCATTCCATTCCATTCCATTCCATTCCATTCCATTTCATTCCATTCCATTCCATTCCATTCCATTCCATTGAATTCCTTTCCATTCCATTGAATTCCATTCCATTCCATTCCATTCGATTCCATTCGATTCCATTGAATTCCATTCCATTCCATTCCTTTCCATTCCATTCCATTCCATTCCATTCCATTCCATTCGATTCCATTCGATTCCATTCGATTCCATTCCATTCCATTGAATTCCATTCCATTCCATTCCATTCCATTCCATTGAATTAATTTCCATTCCATTCCATTCCATTCCATTCCATTCTATTCCATCGAATTCCATTCCATTCCATTCCATTCCATTCCATTCCATTCCATTCCATTCCATTCCATTCCATTCCATTCTACTCGGGTTGATTCCATTCTATTCCATTCCATTCAATTCGATTCCATTCGATTCCATTCCATTCCATTCCATTCCATTCAATTGAATTCCATTCCCTTCCATTCCATTCCATTCCATTCCATTCCATTCCATTGAATTCCATTCCATTCCGTTCCGTTCCGTTCCGTTCCGTTTCGTTCCGTTCCGTTCCGTTCCGTTCCATTCCATTCCATTCCATTCCATCGAATTCCATTCCATTCCATTGAATTCCATTCCATTCCATTCCATTCCATTCCATTCCATTCCATTCCATTCCATCGAATTCCATTCCATTCCATTCCATTCCATTCCATTCCATTCCATTCCATTCCATTCCATCGAATTCCATTCCATTCCATTCCATTCCATTCCATTCCATTCCATTCCATTCCATTCTACTCGGGTTGATTCCATTCTATTACATTCCATTCCATTCGATTCCATTCGATTCCATTCGATTCCATTCGATTCCATTCCATTCCATTCCATTCAATTGCATTCCATTCCATTCCATTCCATTCCATTCCATTTGAATTCCATTGCATTCCATTCCATTCCATTCCATTCCATTCCATTCCATTCCATTCCATCGAATTCCATTCCATTCGATTCCATTCCATTCCATTCCATTCCATTTCATTCTACTCGGGTTGATTCCATTCTATTCCATTCCATTCCTTTCGATTCCATTCGATTCCATTCGATTCCATTCGATTCCATTCCATTCCATTCCATACAATTGAATTCCATTCCATTCCATTCCATTCCATTCCATTCCATTCCATTCCATTCCATTCCATTCCATTGAATTCCGTTCCATTCCATTCAATTCCATTCCATTCCATTCCATTCCATTCCATTTGAATTCCATTCCATTCCATTCCATTCCATTCCATTCCATTCCATTCCATTCCATTCTACTCGGGTTGATTCCATTCTATTACATTCCATTCCATTCGATTCCATTCTATTCCATTCGATTCCATTCGATTCAATTCGATTCCATTCCATTCCATTCCATTCCATTGAATTCCATTCCATTCCATTGAATTCCATTCCATTCCATTCCATTCCATTGAATTCCATTCCATTCCATTCCACTCGATTCCACTCCATTCCATGGAATTCCATTCCATTCCATTCCATTCCTTTCCATTCCATTCCATTCCATTGAATTCCATTGAATTCCATTCCATTCCATTGAATTCCATTCCTTTCCATTCCATTCCATTGAATTCCGTTCAATTCCATTCCATTCCATTCCATTCCATTCCATTCCATTCGAATTCCATTCCATTCCATTCCATTCCATTCCATTCAATTCGAATTCCATTCCATTCCATTCCATTTCATTCCATTCCATTCCATTCCATCGAATTCCATTCCATTCCATTGAATTCCATTCCATTCCATTCCATTCCATTCCATTCCATTCCATTCCATTCCATTCTACTCGGGTTGATTCCATTCTATTCCATTCCATTCCATTCGATTCCATTCGATTCCATTCGATTCCATTCCATTCCATTCCATTCCATTCCATTCCATTCCATTGAATTCCATTCCATTCCATTCCATTCCACTGAATTCCATTCCATTCCGTTCCGTTCCGTTCCGTTCCGTTCCGTTCCATTCCATTCCATTCCATTCCATTGAATTCCGTTCCATTCCATTGAATTCCATTCCATTCCGTTCCATTGCATTGAATTCCGTTCCGTTCCGTTCCTTTCCGTTCCGTTCCATTCCGTTCCATTCCGTTCCATTCCGTTCTACTCGGGTTGTTTCCATTCTATTCCATTCCATTCCATTCCATTCCATTCCATTCCATTCCATTCCATTCCATTCCATTCCGTTCTACTCGGATTCATTCCATTCCATTCCGTTCCGTTCCGTTCCGTTCCGTTCCATTCCTTTCTACTTGTGTTGATTCCATTCCATTCCATTCTATTCCATTGAATTCCATTCAATAGAATTCCATTCCATTCCATTCCATTCCATTCCATTGAATTACATTCCATTCCATTCCATTCCATTCCATTCCATTCCATTCCATTCCATTCCATTCAATTGAATTCCTTTCCATTCCATTCCATTCGATTCCATTCCATTCCATTGAATTCCATTCCATTCCATTCCATTCCATTCCATTCCATTGAATTCCATTGAATTCCATTCCATTGAATTCCATTCCATTCCATTGAATTCCATTCCATTCCATTCCATTCCATTCCGTTCCATTCCATTCCGTTCCATTCCATTCCATTCCTTTCCATTCCATTCCGTTCCGTTCCATTCCTTTCCATTCCGTTCCATTCCATTGAATTCCGTTCCATTGCATTGAATTCCGTTCCATTCCATTCCATTCCTTTCCGTTCCGTTCCATTCCGTTCCGTTCCGTTCCGTTCCGTTCTACTCGGGTTGATTCCATTCTATTCCATTCCATTCCATTCGATTCCATTCTATTCCATTCGATTCCATTCGATTCAATTCGATTCCTTTCCATTCCATTCCATTCCATTCCATTCCATTCCATTGAATTCCATTCCATTCCATTCCGTTCCATTCCATTCCGTTCCATTCCATTCCATTCCAATCCATTCCATTCCATTCCATTCCATTACGTTCCGTTCCATTCCGTTCCATTCCGTTCCATTCCATTGAATTCCGATCCATTGCATTGAATTCCGTTCCATTCCATTCCATTCCATTCCTTTCTGTTCCGTTCCGTTCCGTTCCGTTCCATTCCGTTCCTTTCTACTCGGATTGATTCCATTCTATTCCATTCCATTCCATTCGATTCCATTCGATTCCATTCGATTCCATTCCATTCCATTCCATTCCATTCCATTCCATTCCATTCCATTCCATTGAATTCCATTCCATTCCATTCCATTCCATTCCATTCCATTCCATTCCATTGAATTCTGTTCCATTCAATTCCATTCCATTCCATTCCGTTCTACTCGGGTTGATTCCATTCTATTCCATTCCGTTCCGTTCCGTTCCGTTCCGTTCCTTTCCGTTCCATTCCATTCCACTCGGGTTGGTTCCATTCCATTCCATTCCATTCCATTCCATTCCATTCCATTCCATTCCATTCCATTCTACTCGGGTTGATTCCATTCTATTACATTCCATTCCATTCGATTCCATTCGATTCCATTCGATTCCATTCGATTCCATTCCATTCCATTCCATTCAATTGAATTCCATTCCATTCCATTCCATTCCATTTGAATTCCATTGCATTCCATTCCATTCCATTCCATTCCATTCCATCGAATTCCATTCCATTCGATTCCATTCCATTCCATTCCATTCCATTCCATTTCATTCTACTCGGGTTGATTCCATTCTATTCCATTCCATTCCTTTCGATTCCATTCGATTCCATTCGATTCCATTCGATTCCATTCCATTCCATTCCATTCAATTGAATTCCATTCCATTCCATTCCATTCCATTCCATTCCATTCCATTCCATTCCATTCCATTCCATTCCATTCCGTTCTGCTCGGGTTGATTCCATTCTATTCCATTCCATTCCATTCGATTCCATTCGATTCCATTCGATTCCATTCCATTTTTCCATTCCATTGAATTCCATTCCATTCCATTCCATTCCATTCCATTCCATTCCATTCCGTTCCATTCCATTCCGTTCCTTTCCTTTCCATTCCGTTCCATTCCATTCCGTTCCGTTCCATTCCGTTGCATTCCGTTCCATTCCATTGAATTCCGTTCCATTGCATTGAATTCCGTTCCATTCCATTGCATTCCTTTCCGTTCCGTTCCGTTCCATTCCGTTCCGTTCCGTTCTTCTCGGGTTGATTCCATTCTATTCCATTCCATTCCATTCGATTCCATTCGATTCCATTCGATTCCATTCGATTCCATTCCATTCCATTCCATTCCATTGAATTCCATTCCATTCCATTCCATTGAATTCCATTCCATTCCATTCCATTCCATTCCATTCCATTCCATTGAATTCCATTCCATTCCATTGAATTCCATTCCATTCCATTCCATTCGATTCCATTCCATTCCCTTGAATTCCATTCCATTCCATTCCATTCCATTCCATTCCATTCCATTCCATTCCATTGAATTCCATTCCATTGAATTCCATTCCATTCCATTGAATTCCATTCCAATCCATTCCATTCCGTTGAATTCCGTTCCATTCCATTCCATTCCATTCCATTCCGTTCCATTCCATTTGAATTCCATTCCATTCCATTCCATTCCATTCTACTCGGGTTGATTCCATTCTATTCCATTCCATTCCATTCGATTCCATTCGATTCCATTCGATTCCATTCGAGTCCATTCCATTCCATTCAATTCCATTGAATTCCATTCCATTCCATTCCATTCCATTCCATTCCATTCCATTGAATTCCATTCCTTTCCATTCCATTCCATGGAATTCCATTCCATTCCATTGAATTCCATTCCATTCCATTCCGTTCCATTCCATTATGTTCCATTCCATTCCATTCCATTCCATTCAATTCCGTTCCGTTCCATTCCGTTCCATTCCGTTCCATTCCATTGAATTCCGATCCATTGCATTGAATTCCGTTCCATTCCATTCCATTCCTTTCCGTTCCGTTCCGTTCCGTTCTACTCGGGTTGATTCCATTCTATTCCATTCCATTCCATTCGATTCCATTCGATTCCATTCGATTCCATTCCATTCCATTCGATTCCATTCGATTCCATTCCATTCCATTCCATTCCATTCCATTCCATTCCATTCCATTCCATTGAATTCCTTTCCATTCCATTGAATTCCATTCCATTCCATTCCATTCGATTCCATTCGATTCCATTGAATTCCATTCCATTCCATTCCATTCCATTCCATTCAATTGAATTCCATTCCATTCCATTGAATTCCATTCCATTCCATTCCATTCCATTGAATTCCGTTCCATTCCATTCCATTCCATTCCATTCCATTCCATTGAATTCCATTCCATTGAATTCCATTCCATTCCATTCCATTCCATTGAATTCCTTTCCATTCCATTCCATTCCATTCCATTCCATTCCATTGAATTCCATTCCATTGAATTCCATTCCATTCCATTCCATTCCATTGAATTCCATTCCATTCCGTTCCGTTCCGTTCCGTTCCGTTCCGTTCCTCTCCATTCCATTCCATTCCATTCCATTGAATTCCGTTCCATTCCATTGAATTCCATTCCATTCCGTTCCATTCCATTGAATTCTGTTCCGTTCTGTTCCGTTCCGTTCCGTTCCATTCCGTTCCATTCCGTTCCTTTCCGTTCTACTCGGGTTGATTCCATTCTATTCCATTCCATTCCATTCGATTCCATTCGATTCCATTCGATTCGATTCCATTCCATTCCATTAAATTCCATTCCATTCCATTCCATTGAATTCCATTCCATTCCATTGAATTCCATTCCATTCCATTCCATTCCATTGAATTCCGTTCCATTCCATTCCTTTCCATTCCATTCCATTCCATTGAATTCCATTCCATTGAATTCCTTTCCATTCCATTCCATTCCATTGAATTCCATTCCATTCCATTCCATCGAATTCCATTCCATTCCATTGAATTCCATTCCATTCCATTCCATTCCATTCCATTCCATTCCATCGAATTCCATTCCATTCCATTCCATTCCATTCCATTCCATTCCATTCCATTCCATCGAATTCCATTCCATTCCATTCCATTCCATTCCATTCCATTCCATTCCATTCCATTCCATTCTACTCGGGTTGATTCCATTCTATTACATTCCATTCCATTCGATTCCATTCGATTCCATTCGATTCCATTCGATTCCATTCCATTCCATTCCATTCAATTGAATTCCATTCCATTCCATTCCATTCCATTCCATTTGAATTCCATTGCATTCCATTCCATTCCATTCCATTCCATTCCATTCCATCGAATTCCATTCCATTCGATTCCATTCCATTCCATTCCATTCCATTTCATTCTACTCGGGTTGATTCCATTCTATTCCATTCCATTCCTTTCGATTCCATTCGATTCCATTCGATTCCATTCGATTCAATTCCATTCCATTCCATACAATTGAATTCCATTCCATTCCATTCCATTCCATTCCATTCCATTCCATTCCATTCCATTCCATTCCATTCCATTCCATTCCGTTCTGCTCGGGTTGATTCCATTCTATTCCATTCCATTCCATTCGATTCCATTCGATTCCATTCGATTCCATTCCATTCCATTCCATTCCATTGAATTCCATTCCATTCCATTCCATTCCATTCCATTCCATTCCATTCCATTCCATTCCATTCCGTTCCATTCCATTCCGTTCCTTTCCTTTCCATTCCGTTCCATTCCATTCCGTTCCGTTCCATTCCGTTGCATTCCGTTCCATTCCATTGAATTCCGTTCCATTGCATTGAATTCCGTTCCATTCCATTGCATTCCTTTCCGTTCCGTTCCGTTCCATTCCGTTCCGTTCCGTTCTTCTCGGGTTGATTCCATTCTATTCCATTCCATTCCATTCGATTCCATTCGATTCCATTCGATTCCATTCGATTCCATTCGATTCCATTCCATTCCATTCCATTCCATTGAATTCCATTCCATTCCATTCCATTGAATTCCATTCCATTCCATTCCATTCCATTCCATTCCATTCCATTGAATTCCATTCCATTCCATTGAATTCCATTCCATTCCATTCCATTCGATTCCATTCCATTCCCTTGAATTCCATTCCATTCCATTCCATTCCATTCCATTCCATTCCATTCCATTCCATTGAATTCCATTCCATTGAATTCCATTCCATTCCATTGAATTCCATTCCAATCCATTCCATTCCATTGAATTCCGTTCCTTTCCATTCCATTCCATTCCATTCCGTTCCATTCCATTTGAATTCCATTCCATTCCATTCCATTCCATTCTACTCGGGTTGATTCCATTCTATTCCATTCCATTCCATTCGATTCCATTCGATTCCATTCGATTCCATTCGAGTCCATTCCATTCCATTCAATTCCATTGAATTCCATTCCATTCCATTCCATTCCATTCCATTCCATTCCATTGAATTCCATTCCTTTCCATTCCATTCCATGGAATTCCATTCCATTCCATTGAATTCCATTCCATTCCATTCCGTTCCATTCCATTATGTTCCATTCCATTCCATTCCATTCCATTCAATTCCGTTCCGTTCCATTCCGTTCCATTCCGTTCCATTCCATTGAATTCCGATCCATTGCATTGAATTCCGTTCCATTCCATTCCATTCCTTTCCGTTCCGTTCCGTTCCGTTCTACTCGGGTTGATTCCATTCTATTCCATTCCATTCCATTCGATTCCTTTCGATTCCATTCGATTCCATTCGATTCCATTCGATTCCATTCGATTCCATTCCATTCCATTCCATTCCATTCCATTCCATTCCATTCCATTCCATTCCATTCCATTGAATTCCTTTCCATTCCATTGAATTCCATTCCATTCCATTCCATTCGATTCCATTCGATTCCATTGAATTCCATTCCATTCCATTCCTTTCCATTCCATTCCATTCCATTCCATTCCATTCCATTTAATTCCATTGAATTCCATTCCAATGAATTCCATTCCATTTAATTCCATTCCATTCCATTCCATTCCATTCCATTGAATTAATTTCCATTCCATTCCATTCCATTCCATTCCATTCCATTCTATTCCATCGAATTCCATTCCATTCCATTCCATTCCATTCCATTCCATTCCATTCCATTCCATTCCATTCTACTCGGGTTGATTCCATTCTATTCCATTCCATTCCATTCGATTCCATTCGATTCCATTCCATTCCATTCCATTCCATTCAATTGAATTCCATTCCCTTCCATTCCATTCCATTCCATTCCATTCCATTCCGTTCCATTCCATTCCATCGAATTCCATTCCATTCCATTCCATTCCATTCCATTGAATTCCATTCCATTCCGTTCCGTTCCGTTCCGTTCCGTTTCGTTCCGTTCCGTTCCGTTCCGTTCCATTCCATTCCATTCCATTCCATTGAATTCCGTTCCATTCCATTGAATTCCATTCCATTCCGTTCCATTCCATTGAATTCTGTTCCGTTCCGTTCCGTTCCGTTCCATTCCGTTCCATTCCGTTCCTTTCCGTTCTACTCGGGTTGATTCCATTCTATTCCATTCCATTCCATTCGATTCCATTCGATTCCATTCGAATCCATTCGATTCCATTCGATTCCATTCGATTCCATTCCATTCCATTGAATTCCATTCCATTCCATTCCATTCCATGGAATTCGGTTCCATTCCATTCCATTCCATTCCATTCCATTCCTTTCCGTTCCATTCCGTTCCGTTCCGTTCCGTTCCCTTCCGTTCTACTCGGGTTGATTCCATTCTATTCCATTCCATTCCATTCGATTCCATTCTATTCCATTCGATTCCATTCGATTCAATTCGATTCCATTCCATTCCATTCCATTCCATTCCATTCCATTCCATTGAATTCCATTCCATTCCATTCCGTTCCATTCCATTCCGTTCCATTCCATTCCATTCCATTCCATTCCATTCCATTACATTCCCTTCCATTCCTTTCCATTCCGTTCCATTCCATTGAATTCCGACCCATTGCATTGAATTCCGTTCCATTCTATTCCATTCCTTTCCGTTCCGTTCCGTTCCGTTCCGTTCCGTTCCGTTCTACTCGGATTGATTCCATTCTATTCCATTCCATTCCATTCGATTCCATTCGATTCCATTCGATTCCATTCGACTCCATTCCATTCCATTCCATTCCATTCCATTCCATTCCATTCCATTCCATAGAACTCCATTCCATTCCATTCCATTCCATTCCATTCCATTCCATTCCATTCCATTGAATTCCATTCCATTCCATTCCATTCCATTGAATTCTGTTCCATTCCATTCCATTCCATTCCATTCCGTTCTACTCGGGTTGATTCCATTCTATTCCATTCCGTTCCGTTCCGTTCCATTCCGTTCCATTCCACTCGGGTTGATTCCATTCTATTCCATTCCATTCCATTCGATTCCATTCGATTCCATTCGGTTCCATTCGATTCCATTCGATTCGATTCCATTCCATTCCATTCCATTGAATTCCATTCCATTCCATTCCATTCCATTGAATTCCGTTCCATTCCATTCAATTCCATTCCATTCCATTCCTTTTGAATTCCATTCCATTCCATTCCATTCCATTCCATTCCATTCCATTCCATTCCATTCAATTCCATTCCATTCCATTCAATTCCATTCCATTCTACTCGGGTTGATTCCATTCTATTCCATTCCATTCCATTCGATTCCATTCGATTCCATTCCTTTCCATTCGATTCCATTCCATTCCATTCCATTCCATTCCATTCCATTCCATTCCATTCCATTCCATGGAATTCCATTCCATTCCCTTGAATTCCATTCCATTCCATTCCATTCCATTCCATTCCATTCCATTGAATTCCATTCCATTGAATTCCATTCCATTCCATTGAATTCCATTCCAATCCATTCCATTCCATTGAATTCCGTTCCATTCCATTCCATTCCATTCCATTCCATTCCATTCCATTCTACTCGGGTTGATTCCATTCTATTACTTTCCATTCCATTCCATTCTACTCGGGTTGATTCCATTCGATTCCATTCCATTCCATTCAATTCCATTGAATTCCATTCCATTCCATTCCATTCCATTCCATTGAATTCCATTCCTTTCCATTCCATTCCATGGAATTCCATTCCATTCCATTGAATTCCATTCCATTCCATTCCGTTCCATTCCATTATGTTCCATTCCATTCCATTCCATTCCATTCAATTCCGTTCCGTTCCATTCCGTTCCATTCCGTTCCATTCCATTGAATTCCGATCCATTGCATTGAATTCCGTTCCATTCCATTCCATTCCTTTCGATCCGTTCGGTTCCGTTCTACTCGGGTTGATTCCATTCTATTCCATTCCATTCCATTCGATTCCATTCGATTCCATTCGATTCCATTCGATTCCATTCCATTCCATTCCATTCCATTCCATTCCATTCCATTCCATTGAATTCCATTCCGTTCCATTCCATTCCATTCCATTCCATTGAATTCCGTTCCATTCCATTGAATTCCATTCCATTCCGTTCCATTCCATTGAATTCTGTTCCGTTCCGTTCCGTTCCGTTCCATTCCGTTCCATTCCGTTCCTTTCCGTTCTACTCGGGTTGATTCCATTCTATTCCATTCCATTCCATTCGATTCCATTCGATTCCATTCGATTCCATTCGATTCCATTCCATTCCATTCCATTCCATTCAATTGAATTCCATTCAATTCCATTGAATTCCATTCCATTCCATTCCATTCCATTGAATTCCGTTCCATTCCATTCCATTCCATTCCATTCCATTCCATTCCATTTCATTGAATTCCATTCCATTGAATTCCATTCCATTCCATTCCATTCCATTGAATTCCATTCCATTCCATTCCATCGAATTCCATTCCATTCCATTGAATTCCATTCCATTCCATTCCATTCCATTCCATTCCATTCCATTCCATTCCATCGAATTCCATTCCATTCCATTCCATTCCATTCTACTCGGGTTGATTCCATTCTATTCCATTCCATTCCATTCGATTCCATTCGATTCCATTCGATTCCATTCGAGTCCATTCCATTCCATTCAATTCCATTGAATTCCATTCCATTCCATTCCATTCCATTCCATTCCATTGAATTCCATTCCTTTCCATTCCATTCCATGGAATTCCATTCCATTCCATTGAATTCCATTCCATTCCATTCCGTTCCATTCCATTATGTTCCATTCCATTCCATTCCATTCCATTCAATTCCGTTCCGTTCCATTCCGTTCCATTCCGTTCCATTCCATTGAATTCCGATCCATTGCATTGAATTCCGTTCCATTCCATTCCATTCCTTTCCGTTCCGTTCCGTTCCGTTCTACTCGGGTTGATTCCATTCTATTCCATTCCATTCCATTCGATTCCTTTCGATTCCATTCGATTCCATTCCATTCCATTCGATTCCATTCGATTCCATTCCATTCCATTCCATTCCATTCCATTCCATTCCATTCCATTCCATTGAATTCCTTTCCATTCCATTGAATTCCATTCCATTCCATTCCATTCGATTCCATTCGATTCCATTGAATTCCATTCCATTCCATTCCTTTCCATTCCATTCCATTCCATTCCATTCCATTCGATTCCATTCGATTCCATTCGATTCCATTCCATTCCATTGAATTCCATTCCATTCCATTCCATTCCATTCCATTGAATTAATTTCCATTCCATTCCATTCCATTCCATTCCATTCTATTCCATCGAATTCCATTCCATTCCATTCCATTCCATTCCATTCCATTCCATTCCATTCCATTCCATTCCATTCCATTCCATTCTACTCGGGTTGATTCCATTCTATTCCATTCCATTCCATTCGATTCCATTCGATTCCATTCCATTCCATTCCATTCCATTCAATTGAATTCCATTCCCTTCCATTCCATTCCATTCCATTCCATTCCATTCCATTGAATTCCATTCCATTCCGTTCCGTTCCGTTCCGTTCCGTTTCGTTCCGTTCCGTTCCGTTCCATTCCATTCCATTCCATTCCATTGAATTCCATTCCATTCCATTGAATTCCATTCCATTCCGTTCCATTCCATTGAATTCTGTTCCGTTCCGTTCCGTTCCGTTCCATTCCGTTCCATTCCGTTCCTTTCCGTTCTACTCGGGTTGATTCCATTCTATTCCATTCCATTCCATTCGATTCCATTCGATTCCATTCGAATCCATTCGATTCCATTCGATTCCATTCGATTCCATTCCATTCCATTGAATTCCATTCCATTCCATTCCATTCCATGGAATTCGGTTCCATTCCATTCCATTCCATTCCATTCCATTCCTTTCCGTTCCATTCCGTTCCGTTCCGTACCATTCCATTGAATTCCGATCCATTGCATTGAATTCCGTTCCATTCCATTCCATTCCTTTCCGTTCCGTTCCGTTCCGTTCTACTCGGGTTGATTCCATTCTATTCCATTCCATTCCATTCGATTCCATTCGATTCCATTCGATTCCATTCCATTCCATTCGATTCCATTCGATTCCATTCCATTCCATTCCATTCCATTCCATTCCATTCTATTCCATTGAATTCCTTTCCATTCCATTGAATTCCATTCCATTCCATTCCATTCGATTCCATTCGATTCCATTGAATTCCATTCCATGCCATTCCTTTCCATTCCATTCCATTCCATTCCATTCCATTCCATTCCATTCCATTTAATTCCATTCCATTCCATTCCATTCCATTGAATTAATTTCCATTCCATTCCATTCCATTCCATTCCATTCTATTCCATCGAATTCCATTCCATTCCATTCCATTCCATTCCATTCCATTCCATTCCATTCCATTCCATTCCATTCCATTCCATTCCATTCTACTCGGGTTGATTCCATTCTATTCCATTCCATTCCATTCCATTCCTTTCCGTTCCATTCCTTTCCGTTCCGTTCCGTTCCGTTCCGTTCTACTCGGGTTGATTCCATTCTATTCCATTCCATTCCATTCGATTCCATTCTATTCCATTCGATTCCATTCGATTCAATTCGATTCCATTCCATTCCATTCCATTCCATTCCATTCCATTGAATTCCATTCCATTCCATTCCGTTCCATTCCATTCCGTTCCATTCCATTCCATTCCATTCCATTCCATTCCATTACATTCCCTTCCATTCCTTTCCATTCCGTTCCATTCCATTGAATTCCGACCCATTGCATTGAATTCCGTTCCATTCCATTCCATTCCTTTCCGTTCCGTTCCGTTCCGTTCCGTTCCGTTCCGTTCTACTCGGATTGATTCCATTCTATTCCATTCCATTCCATTCGATTCCATTCGATTCCATTCGATTCCATTCGACTCCATTCCATTCCATTCCATTCCATTCCATTCCATTCCATTCCATTCCATAGAACTCCATTCCATTCCATTCCATTCCATTCCATTCCATTCCATTCCATTGAATTCCATTCCATTCCATTCCATTCCATTGAATTCTGTTCCATTCCATTCCATTCCATTCCATTCCGTTCTACTCGGGTTGATTCCATTCTATTCCATTCCGTTCCGTTCCGTTCCATTCCGTTCCATTCCACTCGGGTTGATTCCATTCTATTCCATTCCATTCCATTCGATTCCATTCGATTCCATTCGGTTCCATTCGATTCCATTCGATTCGATTCCATTCCATTCCATTCCATTGAATTCCATTCCATTCCATTCCATTCCATTGAATTCCGTTCCATTCCATTCAATTCCATTCCATTCCATTCCTTTTGAATTCCATTCCATTCCATTCCATTCCATTCCATTCCATTCCATTCCATTCAATTCCATTCCATTCCATTCAATTCCATTCCATTCTACTCGGGTTGATTCCATTCTATTCCATTCCATTCCGTTCGATTCCATTCGATTCCATTCCTTTCCATTCGATTCGATTCCATTCCATTCCATTCCATTCCATTCCATTCCATTCCATGGAATTCCATTCCATTCCATTCCATTCTACTCGGGTTGATTCCATTCTATTCCATTCCATTCCATTCGATTCCATTCGATTCCATTCGATTCCATTCCATTCCATTCAATTCCATTGAATTCCATTCCATTCCATTCCATTCCATTCCATTGAATTCCACTCCTTTCCATTCCATTCCATGGAATTCCATTCCATTCCATTGAATTCCATTCCATTCCATTCCGTTCCATTCCATTATGTTCCATTCCATTCCATTCCATTCCATTCAATTCCGTTCCGTTCCATTCCGTTCCATTCCGTTCCATTCCATTGAATTCCGATCCATTGCATTGAATTCCGTTCCATTCCATTCCATTCCTTTCGATCCGTTCTGTTCCGTTCTACTCGGGTTGATTCCATTCTATTCCATTCCATTCCATTCGATTCCATTCGATTCCATTCGATTCCATTCGATTCCATTCCATTCCATTCCATTCCATTCCATTCCATTCCATTCCATTGAATTCCATTCCGTTCCATTCCATTCCATTCCATTCCATTGAATTCCGTTCCATTCCATTGAATTCCATTCCATTCCGTTCCATTCCATTGAATTCTGTTCCGTTCCGTTCCGTTCCGTTCCATTCCGTTCCATTCCGTTCCTTTCCGTTCTACTCGGGTTGATTCCATTCTATTCCATTCCATTCCATTCGATTCCATTCGATTCCATTCGATTCCATTCGATTCCATTCGATTCCATTCCATTCCATTCCATTCAATTGAATTCCATTCAATTCCATTGAATTCCATTCCATTCCATTCCATTCCATTGAATTCCGTTCCATTCCATTCCATTCCATTCCATTCCATTCCATTCCATTGAATTCCATTCCATTGAATTCCATTCCATTCCGTTCCATTCCATTGAATTCCATTCCATTCCATTCCATCGAATTCCATTCCATTCCATTGAATTCCATTCCATTCCATTCCATTCCATTCCATTCCATTCCATTCCATTCCATCGAATTCCATTCCACTCCATTCCATTCCATTCCATTCCATTCCATTCCATTCCATTCCATCGAATTCCATTCCATTCCATTCCATTCCATTCCATTGCATTCCATTCCATTCTCCTCGGGTTGATTCCATTCTATTACATTCCATTCCATTCGATTCCATTCGATTCCATTCGATTCCATTCGATTCCATTCCATTCCATTCCATTCAATTGAATTCCATTCCATTCCATTCCATTCCATTCCATTCCATTCCAT
This sequence comes from Gorilla gorilla gorilla, assembly GCF_029281585.2. NCBI lineage: Eukaryota > Metazoa > Chordata > Mammalia > Primates > Hominidae > Gorilla > Gorilla gorilla. Next base: position 60,934,358 of record NC_073242.2, read on the forward strand.
TCCATCGAATTCCATTCCATTCCATTCCATTCCATTCCATTCCATTCCATTGAATTCCATTCCATTCCATTCCATTCCATTGAATACCATTCCATTGAATTCCATTCCATTCCATTGAATTCCTTTCCAATCCATTCCATTCCATAGAATTCCGTTCCATTCCATTCCATTCCATTCCATTCCGTTCCATTCCATTTGAATTCCATTCCATTCCATTCCATTCCATTCCATTCTACTCGGGTTGATTCCATTCTATTCCATTCCATTCCATACGATTCCATTCCATTCCATTCGATTCCATTCGAGTCCATTCCATTCCATTCAATTCCATTGAATTCCATTCCATTCCATTCCATTCCATTCCATTCCATTCCATTGAATTCCATTCCTTTCCATTCCATTCCATGGAATTCCATTCCATTCCATTGAATTCCATTCCATTCCATTCCGTTCCATTCCATTATGTTCCATTCCATTCCATTCCATTCCATTCAATTCCGTTCCGTTCCATTCCGTTCCATTCCGTTCCATTCCATTGAATTCCGATCCATTGCATTGAATTCCGTTCCATTCCATTCCATTCCTTTCCGTTCCGTTCCGTTCCGTTCTACTCGGGTTGATTCCATTCTATTCCATTCCATTCCATTCGATTCCATTCGATTCCATTCGATTCCATTCCATTCCATTCGATTCCATTCGATTCCATTCCACTCCATTCCATTCCATTCCATTCCATTCCATTCTATTCCATTGAATTCCTTTCCATTCCATTGAATTCCATTCCATTCCATTCCATTCCATTCGATTCCATTGAATTCCATTCCATGCCATTCCTTTCCATTCCATTCCATTCCATTCCATTCCATTCCATTCCATTCCATTGAATTCCATTCCATTGAATTCCATTCCATTCCGTTCCATTCCATTGAATTCCATTCCATTCCATTCCATCGAATTCCATTCCATTCCATTGAATTCCATTCCATTCCATTCCATTCCATTCCATTCCATTCCATTCCATTCCATCGAATTCCATTCCACTCCATTCCATTCCATTCCATTCCATTCCATTCCATTCCATTCCATCGAATTCCATTCCATTCCATTCCATTCCATTCCATTGCATTCCATTCCATTCTCCTCGGGTTGATTCCATTCTATTACATTCCATTCCATTCGATTCCATTCGATTCCATTCGATTCCATTCGATTCCATTCCATTCCATTCCATTCAATTGAATTCCATTCCATTCCATTCCATTCCATTCCATTCCATTCCATTCCATCGAATTCCATTCCATTCCATTCCATTCCATTCCATTCCATTCCATTGAATTCCATTCCATTCCATTCCATTCCATTGAATACCATTCCATTGAATTCCATTCCATTCCATTGAATTCCTTTCCAATCCATTCCATTCCATAGAATTCCGTTCCATTCCATTCCATTCCATTCCATTCCGTTCCATTCCATTTGAATTCCATTCCATTCCATTCCATTCCATTCCATTCTACTCGGGTTGATTCCATTCTATTCCATTCCATTCCATACGATTCCATTCCATTCCATTCGATTCCATTCGAGTCCATTCCATTCCATTCAATTCCATTGAATTCCATTCCATTCCATTCCATTCCATTCCATTCCATTCCATTGAATTCCATTCCTTTCCATTCCATTCCATGGAATTCCATTCCATTCCATTGAATTCCATTCCATTCCATTCCGTTCCATTCCATTATGTTCCATTCCATTCCATTCCATTCCATTCAATTCCGTTCCGTTCCATTCCGTTCCATTCCGTTCCATTCCATTGAATTCCGATCCATTGCATTGAATTCCGTTCCATTCCATTCCATTCCTTTCCGTTCCGTTCCGTTCCGTTCTACTCGGGTTGATTCCATTCTATTCCATTCCATTCCATTCGATTCCATTCGATTCCATTCGATTCCATTCCATTCCATTCGATTCCATTCGATTCCATTCCACTCCATTCCATTCCATTCCATTCCATTCCATTCTATTCCATTGAATTCCTTTCCATTCCATTGAATTCCATTCCATTCCATTCCATTCCATTCGATTCCATTGAATTCCATTCCATGCCATTCCTTTCCATTCCATTCCATTCCATTCCATTCCATTCCATTCCATTCCATTTAATTCCATTCCATTCCATTCCATTCCATTGAATTAATTTCCATTCCATTCCATTCCATTCCATTCCATTCCATTCCATTCTATTCCATCGAATTCCATTCCATTCCATTCCATTCCATTCCATTCCATTCCATTCCATTCCATTCCATTCCATTCCATTCCATTCTACTCGGGTTGATTCCATTCTATTCCATTCCATTCCATTCCATTCCTTTCCGTTCCATTCCTTTCCGTTCCGTTCCGTTCCGTTCCGTTCTACTCGGGTTGATTCCATTCTATTCCATTCCATTCCATTCGATTCCATTCTATTCCATTCGATTCCATTCGATTCAATTCGATTCCATTCCATTCCATTCCATTCCATTCCATTCCATTGAATTCCATTCCATTCCATTCCGTTCCATTCCATTCCGTTCCATTCCATTCCATTCCATTCCATTCCATTCCATTACATTCCCTTCCATTCCTTTCCATTCCATTCCATTCCATTGAATTCCGATCCATTGCTTTGAATTCCGTTCCATTCCATTCCATTCCTTTCCGTTCCGTTCCGTTCCGTTCCGTTCTACTCGGATTGATTCCATTCTATTCCATTCCATTCCATTCCATTCCATTCGATTCCATTCGATTCCATTCGAATCCATTCCATTCCATTCCATTCCATTCCATTCCATTCCATTCCATTCCATTCCATTGACCTCCATTCCATTCCATTCCATTCCATTCCATTCCATTCCATTCCATTGAATTCCATTCCATTCCATTCCATTCCATTGAATTCTGTTCCATTCCATTCCATTCCATTCCATTCCGTTCTACTCGGGTTGATTCCATTCTATTCCATTCCGTTCCGTTCCGTTCCGTTCCGTTCCATTCCACTCGGGTTGATTCCATTCTATTCCATTCCATTCCATTCGATTCCATTCGATTCCATTCGATTCCATTCGATTCCATTCGATTCGATTCCATTCCATTCCATTCCATTGAATTCCATTCCATTCCATTCCATTCCATTTAATTCCGTTCCATTCCATTCAATTCCATTCCATTCCATTCCATTTGAATTCCATTCCATTCCATTCCATTCCATTTAATTCCGTTCCATTCCATTCGATTCCATTCCATTCCATTCCATTCCATTTCATTCTACTCGGGTTGATTCCATTCTATTCCATTCCATTCCTTTCGATTCCATTCGATTCCATTCGATTCCATTCCATTCCATTCCATTCCATTCCATAAAATTGAATTCCATTCCATTCCATTCCATTCCATTCCATTCCATTCCATTCCATTCCATTCCATTCCATTCCATTCCATTCCGTTCTGCTCGGGTTGATTCCATTCTATTCCATTCCATTCCATTCGATTCCATTCGATTCCATTCGATTCCATTCCATTCCATTCCATTCCATTGAATTCCATTCCATTCCATTCCATTCCATTCCATTCCATTCCATTCCATTCCGTTCCATTCCGTTCCATTCCATTCCGTTCCTTTCCTTTCCGTTCCGTTCCATTCCATTCCGTTCCGTTCCATTCCGTTGCATTCCGTTCCATTCCATTGAATTCCGTTCCATTGCATTGAATTCCGTTCCATTCCATTGCATTCCTTTCCGTTCCGTTCCGTTCCATTCCTTTCCGTTCCGTTCTTCTCGGGTTGATTCCATTCTATTCCATTCCATTCCATTCGATTCCATTCGATTCCATTCGATTCCATTCGATTCCATTCGATTCCATTCCATTCCATTCCATTCCATTGAATTCCATTCCATTCCATTCCATTGAATTCCATTCCATTCCATTCCATTCCATTCCATTCCATTCCATTGAATTCCATTCCATTCCATTGAATTCCATTCCATTCCATTCCATTCGATTCCATTCCATTCCCTTGAATTCCATTCCATTCCATTCCATTCCATTCCATTCCATTCCATTCCATTCCATTGAATTCCATTCCATTGAATTCCATTCCATTCCATTGAATTCCATTCCAATCCATTCCATTCCATTGAATTCCGTTCCATTCCATTCCATTCCATTCCATTCCGTTCCATTCCATTTGAATTCCATTCCATTCCATTCCATTCCATTCTACTCGGGTTGATTCCATTCTATTCCATTCCATTCCATTCGATTCCATTCGATACCATTCGATTCCATTCGAGTCCATTCCATTCCATTCAATTCCATTGAATTCCATTCCATTCCATTCCATTCCATTCCATTCCATTCCATTGAATTCCATTCCTTTCCATTCCATTCCATGGAATTCCATTCCATTCCATTGAATTCCATTCCATTCCATTCCGTTCCATTCCATTATGTTCCATTCCATTCCATTCCATTCCATTCAATTCCGTTCCGTTCCATTCCGTTCCATTCCGTTCCATTCCATTGAATTCCGATCCATTGCATTGAATTCCGTTCCATTCCATTCCATTCCTTTCCGTTCCGTTCCGTTCCGTTCTACTCGGGTTGATTCCTTTCTATTCCATTCCATTCCATTCCATTCCATTCGATTCCATTCGATTCCATTCCATTCCATTCGATTCCATTCGATTCCATTCCATTCCATTCCATTCCATTCCATTCCATTCCATTTCATTCTATTCCATTGAATTCCTTTCCATTCCATTGAATTCCATTCCATTCCATTCCATTCGATTCCATTCGATTCCATTGAATTCCATTCCATGCCATTCCTTTCCATTCCATTCCATTCCATTCCATTCCATTCCATTCCATTTAATTCCATTCCATTCCATTCCATTCCATTGAATTAATTTCCATTCCATTCCATTCCATTCCATTCCATTCTATTCCATCGAATTCCATTCCATTCCATTCCATTCCATTCCATTCCATTCCATTCCATTCTACTCGGGTTGATTCCATTCTATTCCATTCCATTCCATTCCATTCCTTTCCGTTCCATTCCTTTCCGTTCCGTTCCGTTCCGTTCCGTTCTACTCGGGTTGATTCCATTCTATTCCATTCCATTCCATTCGATTCCATTCTATTCCATTCGATTCCATTCGATTCAATTCGATTCCATTCCATTCCATTCCATTCCATTCCATTCCATTGAATTCCATTCCATTCCATTCCGTTCCATTCCATTCCGTTCCATTCCATTCCATTCCATTCCATTCCATTACATTCCCTTCCATTCCTTTCCATTCCATTCCATTCCATTGAATTCCGATCCATTGCTTTGAATTCCGTTCCATTCCATTCCATTCCTTTCCGTTCCGTTCCGTTCCGTTCCGTTCTACTCGGATTGATTCCATTCTATTCCATTCCATTCCATTCCATTCCATTCGATTCCATTCGATTCCATTCGACTCCATTCCATTCCATTCCATTCCATTCCATTCCATTCCATTCCATTCCATTGACCTCCATTCCATTCCATTCCATTCCATTCCATTCCATTCCATTCCATTGAATTCCATTCCATTCCATTCCATTCCATTGAATTCTGTTCCATTCCATTCCATTCCATTCCATTCCGTTCTACTCGGGTTGATTCCATTCTATTCCATTCCGTTCCGTTCCGTTCCGTTCCGTTCCATTCCACTCGGGTTGATTCCATTCTATTCCATTCCATTCCATTCGATTCCATTCGATTCCATTCGATTCCATTCGATTCCATTCGATTCGATTCCATTCCATTCCATTCCATTGAATTCCATTCCATTCCATTCCATTCCATTTAATTCCGTTCCATTCCATTCAATTCCATTCCATTCCATTCCATTTGAATTCCATTCCATTCCATTCCATTCCATTTAATTCGGTTCCATTCCATTCGATTCCATTCCATTCCATTCCATTCCATTTCATTCTACTCGGGTTGATTCCATTCTATTCCATTCCATTCCTTTCGATTCCATTCGATTCCATTCGATTCCATTCCATTCCATTCCATTCCATTCCATACAATTGAATTCCATTCCATTCCATTCCATTCCATTCCATTCCATTCCATTCCATTCCATTCCATTCCATTCCATTCCGTTCTGCTCGGGTTGATTCCATTCTATTCCATTCCATTCCATTCGATTCCATTCGATTCCATTCGATTCCATTCCATTCCATTCCATTCCATTGAATTCCATTCCATTCCATTCCATTCCATTCCATTCCATTCCATTCCATTCCATTCCATTCCATTCCGTTCCATTCCATTCCGTTCCTTTCCTTTCCGTTCCGTTCCATTCCATTCCGTTCCGTTCCATTCCGTTGCATTCCGTTCCATTCCATTGAATTCCGTTCCATTGCATTGAATTCCGTTCCATTCCATTGCATTCCTTTCCGTTCCGTTCCGTTCCATTCCGTTCCGTTCCGTTCTTCTCGGGTTGATTCCATTCTATTCCATTCCATTCCATTCGATTCCATTCGATTCCATTCGATTCCATTCGATTCCATTCGATTCCATTCCATTCCATTCCATTCCATTGAATTCCATTCCATTCCATTCCATTGAATTCCATTCCATTCCATTCCATTCCATTCCATTCCATTCCATTGAATTCCATTCCATTCCATTGAATTCCATTCCATTCCATTCCATTCGATTCCATTCCATTCCCTTGAATTCCATTCCATTCCATTCCATTCCATTCCATTCCATTCCATTCCATTCCATTGAATTCCATTCCATTGAATTCCATTCCATTCCATTGAATTCCATTCCAATCCATTCCATTCCATTGAATTCCGTTCCATTCCATTCCATTCCATTCCATTCCGTTCCATTCCATTTGAATTCCATTCCATTCCATTCCATTCCATTCTACTCGGGTTGATTCCATTCTATTCCATTCCATTCCATTCGATTCCATTCGATACCATTCGATTCCATTCGAGTCCATTCCATTCCATTCAATTCCATTGAATTCCATTCCATTCCATTCCATTCCATTCCATTCCATTCCATTGAATTCCATTCCTTTCCATTCCATTCCATGGAATTCCATTCCATTCCATTGAATTCCATTCCATTCCATTCCGTTCCATTCCATTATGTTCCATTCCATTCCATTCCATTCCATTCAATTCCGTTCCGTTCCATTCCGTTTCATTCCGTTCCATTCCATTGAATTCCGATCCATTGCATTGAATTCCGTTCCATTCCATTCCATTCCTTTCCGTTCCGTTCCGTTCCGTTCTACTCGGGTTGATTCCATTCTATTCCATTCCATTCCATTCGATTCCTTTCGATTCCATTCGATTCCATTCCATTCCATTCGATTCCATTCGATTCAATTCCATTCCATTCCATTCCATTCCATTCCATTCCATTGAATTCCTTTCCATTCCATTGAATTCCATTCCATTCCATTCCATTCGATTCCATTCGATTCCATTGAATTCCATTCCATTCCATTCCATTCCATTCCATTCCATTCCATTCCATTCCATTCCATTCCATTTAATTCCATTGAATTCCATTCCAATGAATTCCATTCCATTTAATTCCATTCCATTCCATTCCATTCCATTCCATTCCATTGAATTAATTTCCATTCCATTCCATTCCATTCCATTCCATTCTATTACATCGAATTCCATTCCATTCCATTCCATTCCATTCCATTCCATTCCATTCCATTCCATTCCATTCCATTCCATTCCATTCCATTCCATTCCATTCTACTCGGGTTGATTCCATTCTATTCCATTCCATTCCATTCGATTCCATTCGATTCCATTCCATTCCATTCCATTCCATTCAATTGAATTCCATTCCCTTCCATTCCATTCCATTCCATTCCATTCCATTCCGTTCCATTCCATTCCATCGAATTCCATTCCATTCCATTCCATTCCATTCCATTGAATTCCATTCCATTCCGTTCCGTTCCGTTCCGTTCCGTTTCGTTCCGTTCCGTTCCGTTCCGTTCCATTCCATTCCATTCCATTCCATTCCATTGAATTCCGTTCCATTCCATTGAATTCTGTTCCGTTCCGTTCCGTTCCGTTCCATTCCGTTCCATTCCGTTCCTTTCCGTTCTACTCGGGTTGATTCCATTCTATTCCATTCCATTCCATTCGATTCCATTCGATTCCATTCGAATCCATTCGATTCCATTCGATTCCATTCGATTCCATTCCATTCCATTGAATTCCATTCCATTCCATTCCATTCCATTGAATTCGGTTCCATTCCATTCCATTCCATTCCATTCCATTCCTTTCCGTTCCATTCCGTTCCGTTCCGTTCCGTTCCGTTCCGTTCTACTCGGGTTGATTCCATTCTATTCCATTCCATTCCATTCGATTCCATTCTATTCCATTCGATTCCATTCGATTCAATTCGATTCCATTCCATTCCATTCCATTCCATTCCATTCCATTGAATTCCATTCCATTCCATTCTGTTCCATTCCGTTCCGTTCCATTCCATTCCATTCCATTCCATTCCATTCCCTTCCATTCCTTTCCATTCCGTTCCATTCCATTGAATTCCGACCCATTGCATTGAATTCCGTTCCATTCCATTCCATTCCTTTCCGTTCCGTTCCGTTCCGTTCCGTTCCGTTCCGTTCTACTCGGATTGATTCCATTCTATTCCATTCCATTCCATTCGATTCCATTCGATTCCATTCGATTCCATTCGACTCCATTCCATTCCATTCCATTCCATTCCATTCCATTCCATTCCATAGAACTCCATTCCATTCCATTCCATTCCATTCCATTCCATTCCATTCCATTGAATTCCATTCCATTCCATTCCATTCCATTGAATTCTGTTCCATTCCATTCCATTCCATTCCATTCCGTTCTACTCGGGTTGATTCCATTCTATTCCATTCCGTTCCGTTCCGTTCCATTCCGTTCCATTCCACTCGGGTTGATTCCATTCTATTCCATTCCATTCCATTCCATTCCATACGATTCCATTCGGTTCCATTCGATTCCATTCGATTCCATTCCATTCCATTCCATTCCATTGAATTCCATTCCATTCTATTCCATTCCATTCCATTCGATTCCATTCGATTCCATTCGGTTCCATTCGATTCCATTCGATTCGATTCCATTCCATTCCATTCCATTGAATTCCATTCCATTCCATTCCATTCCATTGAATTCCGTTCCATTCCATTCAATTCCATTCCATTCCATTCCTTTTGAATTCCATTCCATTCCATTCCATTCCATTCCATTCCATTCCATTCCATTCCATTCAATTCCATTCCATTCCATTCAATTCCATTCCATTCTACTCGGGTTGATTCCATTCTATTCCATTCCATTCCATTCGATTCCATTCGATTCCATTCCTTTCCATTCGATTCCATTCCATTCCATTCCATTCCATTCCATTCCATTCCATTCCATTCCATTCCATGGAATTCCATTCCATTCCCTTGAATTCCATTCCATTCCATTCCATTCCATTCCATTCCATTCCATTCCATTGAATTCCATTCCATTGAATTCCATTCCATTCCATTGAATTCCATTCCAATCCATTCCATTCCATTGAATTCCGTTCCATTCCATTCCATTCCATTCCATTCCATTCCATTCCATTCCATTCCATTCCATTCCATTCTACTCGGGTTGATTCCATTCTATTACATTCCATTCCATTCCATTCTACTCGGGTTGATTCCATTCTATTCCATTCCATTCCATTCGATTCCATTCGATTCCATTCGATTCCATTCGATTCCATTCCATTCCATTCAATTCCATTGAATTCCATTCCATTCCATTCCATTCCATTCCATTGAATTCCATTCCTTTCCATTCCATTCCATGGAATTCCATTCCATTCCATTGAATTCCATTCCATTCCATTCCGTTCCATTCCATTATGTTCCATTCCATTCCATTCCATTCCATTCAATTCCGTTCCGTTCCATTCCGTTCCATTCCGTTCCATTCCATTGAATTCCGATCCATTGCATTGAATTCCGTTCCATTCCATTCCATTCCTTTCGATCCGTTCGGTTCCGTTCTACTCGGGTTGATTCCATTCTATTCCATTCCATTCCATTCGATTCCATTCGATTCCATTCGATTCCATTCGATTCCATTCGATTCCATTCCATTCCATTCCATTCCATTCCATTCCATTCCATTCCATTGAATTCCATTCCGTTCCATTCCATTCCATTCCATTCCATTCCATTGAATTCCGTTCCATTCCATTGAATTCCATTCCATTCCGTTCCATTCCATTGAATTCTGTTCCGTTCCGTTCCGTTCCGTTCCATTCCGTTCCATTCCGTTCCTTTCCGTTGTACTCGGGTTGATTCCATTCTATTCCATTCCATTCCATTCGATTCCATTCGATTCCATTCGATTCCATTCGATTCCATTCCATTCCATTCCATTCCATTCCATTGAATTCCATTCCATTCCATTCCATTCCATTGAATTCCGTTCCATTCCATTCCATTCCATTCCATTCCATTGCATTCCATTCCATTCCATTCCATTGAATTCCATTCCATTCCATTCCATTCCATTGAATTCCATTCCATTCCATTCCATCGAATTCCATTCCATTCCATTGAATTCCATTCCATTCCATTCCATTCCATTCCATTCCATTCCATTCCATTCCATTCCATTCCATCGAATTCCATTCCACTCCATTCCATTCCATTCCATTCCATTCCATTCCATTCCATTCCATTCCATCGAATTCCATTCCATTCCATTCCATTCCATTCCATTCCATTCCATTCCATTCCATTCCATTCCATTCCATTCTACTCGGGTTGATTCCATTCTATTACATTCCATTCCATTCGATTCCATTCGATTCCATTCGATTCCATTCGATTCCATTCCATTCCATTCCATTCAATTGAATTCCATTCCATTCCATTCCATTCCATTCCATTCCATTCCATCGAATTCCATTCCATTCCATTCCATTCCATTCCATTCCATTCCATTCCATTGAATACCATTCCATTGAATTCCATTCCATTCCATTGAATTCCATTCCAATCCATTCCATTCCATAGAATTCCGTTCCATTCCATTCCATTCCATTCCATTCCGTTCCATTCCATTTGAATTCCATTCCATTCCATTCCATTCCATTCCATTCTACTCGGGTTGATTCCATTCTATTCCATTCCATTCCATTCGATTCCATTCGATTCCATTCGATTCCATTCGAGTCCATTCCATTCCATTCAATTCCATTGAATTCCATTCCATTCCATTCCATTCCATTCCATTCCATTCCATTGAATTCCATTCCTTTCCATTCCATTCCATGGAATTCCATTCCATTCCATTGAATTCCATTCCATTCCATTCCGTTCCATTCCATTATGTTCCATTCCATTCCATTCCATTCCATTCAATTCCGTTCCGTTCCATTCCGTTCCATTCCGTTCCATTCCATTGAATTCCGATCCATTGCATTGAATTCCGTTCCATTCCATTCCATTCCTTTCCGTTCCGTTCCGTTCCGTTCTACTCGGGTTGATTCCATTCTATTCCATTCCATTCCATTCCATTCCATTCGATTCCATTCGATTCCATTCGATTCCATTCGATTCCATTCGATTCCATTCCATTCCATTCCATTCCATTCCATTCCATTCCATTTCATTCTATTCCATTGAATTCCTTTCCATTCCATTGAATTCCATTCCATTCCATTCCATTCGATTCCATTCGATTCCATTGAATTCCATTCCATGCCATTCCTTTCCATTCCATTCCATTTAATTCCATTCCATTCCATTCCATTCCATTGAATTAATTTCCATTCCATTCCATTCCATTCCATTCCATTCTATTCCATCGAATTCCATTCCATTCCATTCCATTCCATTCCATTCCATTCCATTCCATTCTACTCGGGTTGATTCCATTCTATTCCATTCCATTCCATTCCATTCCTTTCCGTTCCATTCCTTTCCGTTCCGTTCCGTTCCGTTCCGTTCTACTCGGGTTGATTCCATTCTATTCCATTCCATTCCATTCGATTCCATTCTATTCCATTCTATTCCATTCGATTCAATTCGATTCCATTCCATTCCATTCCATTCCATTCCATTCCATTGAATTCCATTCCATTCCATTCCGTTCCATTCCATTCCGTTCCATTCCATTCCATTCCATTCCATTCCATTCCATTACATTCCCTTCCATTTCTTTCCATTCCATTCCATTCCATTGAATTCCGATCCATTGCTTTGAATTCCGTTCCATTCCATTCCATTCCTTTCCGTTCCGTTCCGTTCCGTTCCGTTCCGTTCTACTCGGATTGATTCCATTCTATTCCATTCCATTCCATTCCATTCCATTCGATTCCATTCGATTCCATTCGGCTCCATTCCATTCCATTCCATTCCATTCCATTCCATTCCATTCCATTCCATTCCATTGAACTCCATTCCATTCCATTCCATTCCATTCCATTCCATTCCATTCCATTGAATTCCATTCCATTCCATTCCATTCCATTGAATTCTGTTCCATTCCATTCCATTCCATTCCATTCCGTTCTACTCGGGTTGATTCCATTCCATTCCATTCCGTTCCATTCCATTTGAATTCCATTCCATTCCATTCCATTCCATTCCATTCTACTCGGGTTGATTCCATTCTATTCCATTCCATTCCATTCGATTCCATTCCATTCCATTCGATTCCATTCGAGTCCATTCCATTCCATTCAATTCCATTGAATTCCATTCCATTCCATTCCATTCCATTCCATTCCATTCCATTGAATTCCATTCCTTTCCATTCCATTCCATGGAATTCCATTCCATTCCATTGAATTCCATTCCATTCCATTCCGTTCCATTCCATTATGTTCCATTCCATTCCATTCCATTCCATTCAATTCCGTTCCGTTCCATTCCGTTCCATTCCGTACCATTCCATTGAATTCCGATCCATTGCATTGAATTCCGTTCCATTCCATTCCATTCCTTTCCGTTCCGTTCCGTTCCGTTCTACTCGGGTTGATTCCATTCTATTCCATTCCATTCCATTCGATTCCATTCGATTCCATTCGATTCCATTCCATTCCATTCCATTCCATTCCATTCCATTCCATTCCATTCCATTCCATTCCATTCCATTCCATTCTATTCCATTGAATTCCTTTCCATTCCATTGAATTCCATTCCATTCCATTCCATTCGATTCCATTCGATTCCATTGAATTCCATTCCATGCCATTCCTTTCCATTCCATTCCATTCCATTCCATTCCATTCCATTCCATTTAATTCCATTCCATTCCATTCCATTCCATTGAATTAATTTCCATTCCATTCCATTCCATTCCATTCCATTCTATTCCATCGAATTCCATTCCATTCCATTCCATTCCATTCCATTCCATTCCATTCCATTCCATTCCATTCTACTCGGGTTGATTCCATTCTATTCCATTCCATTCCATTCCATTCCTTTCCGTTCCATTCCGTTCCGTTCCGTTCCGTTCCGTTCCGTTCTACTCGGGTTGATTCCATTCTATTCCATTCCATTCCATTCGATTCCATTCTATTCCATTCGATTCCATTCGATTCAATTCGATTCCATTCCATTCCATTCCATTCCATTCCATTCCATTGAATTCCATTCCATTCCATTCCGTTCCATTCCATTCCGTTCCATTGCATTCCATTCCATTCCTTTCCATTCCATTCCATTCCATTCCATTCCATTGAATTCCGATCCATTGCTTTGAATTCCGTTCCTTTCCATTCCATTCCTTTCCGTTCCGTTCCGTTCCGTTCCGTTCCGTTCTACTCGGATTGATTCCATTCTATTCCATTCCATTCCATTCCATTCCATTCGATTCCATTCGATTCCATTCGACTCCATTCCATTCCATTCCATTCCATTCCATTCCATTCCATTCCACTCCATTGAACTCCATTCCATTCAATTCCATTCCATTCCATTCCATTCCATTCCATTGAATTCCATTCCATTCCATTCCATTCCATTGAATTCTGTTCCATTCCATTCCATTCCATTCCATTCCGTTCTACTCGGGTTGATTCCATTCTATTCCATTCCGTTCCGTTCCGTTCCGTTCCGTTCCATTCCACTCGGGTTGATTCCATTCTATTCCATTCCATTCCATTCGATTCCATTCGATTCCATTCGATTCCATTCGATTCCATTCGATTCGATTCCATTCCATTCCATTCCATTGAATTCCATTCCATTCCATTCCATTCCATTTAATTCCGTTCCATTCCATTCAATTCCATTCCATTCCATTCCATTTGAATTCCATTCCATTCCATTCCATTCCATTTAATTCCGTTCCATTCCATTCGATTCCATTCCATTCCATTCCATTCCATTTCATTCTACTCGGGTTGATTCCATTCTATTCCATTCCATTCCTTTCGATTCCATTCGATTCCATTCGATTCCATTCCATTCCATTCCATTCCATTCCGTTCTGCTCGGGTTGATTCCATTCTATTCCATTCCATTCCATTCGATTCCATTCGATTCCATTCGATTCCATTCCATTCCATTGAATTCCATTCCATTCCATTCCATTCCATTCCATTCCATTCCATTCCATTCCATACAATTGAATTCCATTCCATTCCATTCCATTCCATTCCATTCCATTCCATTCCATTCCATTCCATTCCATTCCGTTCTGCTCGGGTTGATTCCATTCTATTCCATTCCATTCCATTCGATTCCATTCGATTCCATTCGATTCCATTCCATTCCATTGAATTCCATTCCATTCCATTCCATTCCATTCCATTCCATTCCATTCCATTCCGTTCCGTTCCATTCCATTCCGTTCCTTTCCTTTCCATTCCGTTCCATTCCATTCCGTTCCGTTCCATTCCGTTGCATTCCGTTCCATTCCATTGAATTCCGTTCCATTGCATTGAATTCCGTTCCATTCCATTGCATTCCTTTCCGTTCCATTCCGTTCCATTCCGTTCCGTTCCGTTCTTCTCGGGTTGATTCCATTCTATTCCATTCCATTCCATTCGATTCCATTCGATTCCATTCGATTCCATTCGATTCCATTCCATTCCATTCCATTCCATTCCATTCCATTGAATTCCATTCCATTCCATTCCATTGAATTCCATTCCATTCCATTCCATTCCATTCCATTCCATTCCATTGAATTCCATTCCATTCCATTGAATTCCATTCCATTCCATTCCATTCGATTCCATTCCATTCCCTTGAATTCCATTCCATTCCATTCCATTCCATTCCATTCCATTCCATTCCATTCCATTCCATTGAATTCCATTCCATTGAATTCCATTCCATTCCATTGAATTCCATTCCAATCCATTCCATTCCATTGAATTCCGTTCCATTCCATTCCATTCCATTCCATTCCGTTCCATTCCATTTGAATTCCATTCCATTCCATTCCATTCCATTCTACTCGGGTTGATTCCATTCTATTACATTCCATTCCATTCGATTCCATTCGATTCCATTCGATTCCATTCGAGTCCATTCCATTCCATTCAATTCCATTGAATTCCATTCCATTCCATTCCATTCGATTCCATTCCATTCCATTCCATTCCATTCCATTCCATTCCATTCCATTCCGTTCTGCTCGGGTTGATTCCATTCTATTCCATTCCATTCCATTCGATTCCATTCGATTCCATTCGATTCCATTCCATTTTTCCATTCCATTGAATTCCATTCCATTCCATTCCATTCCATTCCATTCCATTCCATTCCATTCCATTCCATTCCATTCCGTTCCATTCCATTCCGTTCCTTTCCTTTCCATTGCGTTCCATTCCATTCCGTTCCGTTCCATTCCGTTGCATTCCGTTCCATTCCATTGAATTCCGTTCCATTGCATTGAATTCCGTTCCATTCCATTGCATTCCTTTCCGTTCCGTTCCGTTCCATTCCGTTCCGTTCCGTTCTTCTCGGGTTGATTCCATTCTATTCCATTCCATTCCATTCGATTCCATTCGATTCCATTCGATTCCATTCGATTCCATTCGATTCCATTCCATTCCATTCCATTCCATTGAATTCCATTCCATTCCATTCCATTGAATTCCATTCCATTCCATTCCATTCCATTCCATTGAATTCCATTCCATTCCATTGAATTCCATTCCATTCCATTCCATTCGATTCCATTCCATTCCCCTGAATTCCATTCCATTCCATTCCATTCCATTCCATTCCATTCCATTCCATTCCATTCCATTGAATTCCATTCCATTGAATTCCATTCCATTCCATTGAATTCCATTCCAATCCATTCCATTCCATTGAATTCCGTTCCATTCCATTCCATTCCATTCCATTCCGTTCCATTCCATTTGAATTCCATTCCATTCCATTCCATTCCATTCTACTCGGGTTGATTCCATTCTATTCCATTCCATTCCATTCGATTCCATTCGATTCCATTCGATTCCATTCGAGTCCATTCCATTCCATTCAATTCCATTGAATTCCATTCCATTCCATTCCATTCCATTCCATTCCATTCCATTGAATTCCATTCCTTTCCATTCCATTCCATGGAATTCCATTCCATTCCATTGAATTCCATTCCATTCCATTCCGTTCCATTCCATTATGTTCCATTCCATTCCATTCCATTCCATTCAAATCCGTTCCGTTCCATTCCGTTCCATTCCGTTCCATTCCATTGAATTCCGATCCATTGCATTGAATTCCGTTCCATTCCATTCCATTCCTTTCCGTTCCGTTCCGTTCCGTTCTACTCGGGTTGATTCCATTCTATTCCATTCCATTCCATTCGATTCCATTCGATTCCATTCGATTCCATTCCATTCCATTCGATTCCATTCGATTCCATTCCATTCCATTCCATTCCATTCCATTCCATTCCATTCCATTGAATTCCTTTCCATTCCATTGAATTCCATTCCATTCCTTTCCATTCGATTCCATTCGATTTCGTTGAATTCCATTCCATTCCATTCCATTCCATTCCATTCCATTCAATTGAATTCCATTCCATTCCATTGAATTCCATTCCATTCCATTCCATTCCATTGAATTCCGTTCCATTCCATTCCATTCCATTCCATTCCATTCCATTGAATTCCATTCCATTGAATTCCATTCCATTCCATTCCATTCCATTGAATTCCGTTCCATTCCATTCCATTCCATTCCATTCCATTCCATTGAATTCCATTCCATTGAATTCCATTCCATTCCATTCCATTCCATTGAATTCCATTCCATTCCATTCCATTCCATTGAATTCCATTCCATTCCGTTCCGTTCCGTTCCGTTCCGTTCCGTTCCTCTCCATTCCATTCCATTCCATTCCATTGAATTCCGTTCCATTCCATTGAATTCCATTCCATTCCGTTCCATTCCATTGAATTCTGTTCCGTTCTGTTCCGTTCCGTTCCGTTCCATTCCGTTCCATTCCGTTCCTTTCCGTTCTACTCGGGTTGATTCCATTCTATTCCATTCCATTCCATTCGATTCCATTCGATTCCATTCGATTCCATTCCATTCCATTCCATTCCATTCCATTCCATTCCATTGAATTCCATTCCATTCCATTGAATTCCATTCCATTCCATTCCATTCCATTGAATTCCTTCCATTCCATTCCATTCCATTCCATTCCATTCCATTGAATTCCATTCCATTCCATTCCATTCCATTGAATTCCATTCCATTCCATTCCATCGAATTCCATTCCATTCCATTGAATTCCATTCCATTCCATTCCATTCCATTCCATTCCATTCCATCGAATTCCATTCCATTCCATTCCATTCCATTCCATTCCATTCCATTCCATTCCATTCCATTCCATTCTACTCGGGTTGATTCCATTCTATTACATTCCATTCCATTCGATTCCATTCGATTCCATTCGATTCCATTCGATTCCATTCCATTCCATTCCATTCAATTGAATTCCATTCCATTCCATTCCATTCCATTCCATTTGAATTCCATTGCATTCCATTCCATTCCATTCCACTCCATTCCATTCCATTCCATTCCATCGAATTCCATTCCATTCGATTCCATTCCATTCCATTCCATTCCATTTCATTCTACTCGGGTTGATTCCATTCTATTCCATTCCATTCCTTTCTATTCCATTCGATTCCATTCGATTCCATTCGATTCCATTCCATTCCATTCCATAGAATTGAATTCCATTCCATTCCATTCCATTCCATTCCATTCCATTCCATTCCATTCCATTCCATTCCAATCCATTCCATTCCATTCCATTCCATTCCATTCCATTGAATTCCGTTCCATTCCATTCAATTCCATTCCATTCCATTCCATTCCATTCCATTCCATTTGAATTCCATTCCATTCCATTCCATTCCATTCCATTCCATTCAATTCCATTCCATTCCATTCCATTCCATTCCATTCCATTTGAATTCCATTCCATTCCATTCCATTCCATTCCATTCCATTCCATTCCATTCCATTCTACTCGGGTTGATTCCATTCTATTACATTCCATTCCATTCGATTCCATTCGATTCCATTCCATTCCATTCCATTCCATTGAATTCCATTCCATTCCATTGAATTCCATTCCATTCCATTCCATTCCATTCCATTCCATTCCATTCCATTCCACTCGATTCCATTCCATTCCATGGAATTCCATTCCATTCCATTCCATTCCTTTCCATTCCATTCCATTCCATTGAATTCCATTGAATTCCATTCCATTCCATTGAATTCCATTCCTTTCCATTCCATTCCATTGAATTCCGTTCAATTCCATTCCATTCCATTCCATTCCATTCCATTCCATTCCATTCGAATTCCATTCCATTCCATTCCATTCCATTCCATTCCATTCGAATTCCATTCCATTCCATTCCATTTCATTCCATTCCATTCCATTCCATCGAATTCCATTCCATTCCATTGAATTCCATTCCATTCCATTCCATTCCATTCCATTCCATTCCATTCCATTCCATTCTACTCGGGTTGATTCCATTCTATTCCATTCCATTCCATTCGATTCCATTCGATTCCATTCGATTCCATTTCATTCCATTCCATTCCATTCCATTCCATTCCATTGAATTCCATTCCATTCCATTCCATTCCACTGAATTCCATTCCATTCCGTTCCGTTCCGTTCCGTTCCGTTCCGTTCCATTCCATTCCATTCCATTGAATTCCGTTCCATTCCATTGAATTCCATTCCATTCCGTTCCATTGCATTGAATTCCGTTCCGTTCCGTTCCTTTCCGTTCCGTTCCATTCCGTTCCATTCCGTTCCATTCCGTTCTACTCGGGTTGTTTCCATTCTATTCCATTCCATTCCATTCCATTCCATTCCATTCCATTCCATTCCATTCCATTCCGTTCTACTCGGATTCATTCCATTCCATTCCGTTCCGTTCCGTTCCGTTCCGTTCCATTCCTTTCTACTTGTGTTGATTCCATTCCATTCCATTCTATTCCATTGAATTCCATTCAATAGAATTCCATTCCATTCCATTCCATTCCATTCCATTGAATTCCATTCCATTCCATTCCATTCCATTCCATTCCATTCCATTCCATTCCATTCAATTGAATTCCTTTCCATTCCATTCCATTCGATTCCATTCCATTCCATTGAATTCCATTCCATTCCATTCCATTCCATTCCATTCCATTGAATTCCATTGAATTCCATTCCATTGAATTCCATTCCATTCCATTGAATTCCATTCCATTCCATTCCATTCCATTCCGTTCCATTCCATTCCGTTCCATTCCATTCCATTCCTTTCCATTCCATTCCGTTCCGTTCCATTCCTTTCCATTCCGTTCCATTCCATTGAATTCCGTTCCATTGCATTGAATTCCGTTCCATTCCATTCCATTCCTTTCCGTTCCGTTCCATTCCGTTCCGTTCCGTTCCGTTCCGTTCTACTCGGGTTGATTCCATTCTATTCCATTCCATTCCATTCGATTCCATTCTATTCCATTCGATTCCATTCGATTCAATTCGATTCCTTTCCATTCCATTCCATTCCATTCCATTCCATTCCATTCCATTGAATTCCATTCCATTCCATTCCGTTCCATTCCATTCCGTTCCATTCCATTCCATTCCAATCCATTCCATTCCATTCCATTCCATTACGTTCCGTTCCATTCCGTTCCATTCCGTTCCATTCCATTGAATTCCGATCCATTGCATTGAATTCCGTTCCATTCCATTCCATTCCATTCCTTTCTGTTCCGTTCCGTTCCGTTCCGTTCCATTCCGTTCCTTTCTACTCGGATTGATTCCATTCTATTCCATTCCATTCCATTCGATTCCATTCGATTCCATTCGATTCCATTCGATTCCATTCCATTCCATTCCATTCCATTCCATTCCATTCCATTGAATTCCATTCCATTCCATTCCATTCCATTCCATTCCATTCCATTCCATTCCATTGAATTCTGTTCCATTCAATTCCATTCCATTCCATTCCGTTCTACTCGGGTTGATTCCATTCTATTCCATTCCGTTCCGTTCCGTTCCGTTCCGTTCCTTTCCGTTCCATTCCATTCCACTCGGGTTGGTTCCATTCCATTCCATTCCATTCCATTCCATTCCATTCCATTCCATTCCATTCCATTCCATTCCATTCCATTCTACTCGGGTTGATTCCATTCTATTACATTCCATTCCATTCGATTCCATTCGATTCCATTCGATTCCATTCGATTCCATTCCATTCCATTCCATTCAATTGAATTCCATTCCATTCCATTCCATTCCATTTGAATTCCATTGCATTCCATTCCATTCCATTCCATTCCATCGAATTCCATTCCATTCGATTCCATTCCATTCCATTCCATTCCATTCCATTCCATTTCATTCTACTCGGGTTGATTCCATTCTATTCCATTCCATTCCTTTCGACTCCATTCGATTCCATTCGATTCCATTCGATTCCATTCCATTCCATTCCATACAATTGAATTCCATTCCATTCCATTCCATTCCATTCCATTCCATTCCATTCCATTCCATTCCATTCCATTCCATTGAATTCCGTTCCATTCCATTCAATTCCATTCCATTCCATTCCATTCCATTCCATTTGAATTCCATTAAATTCCATTCCATTCCATTCCATTCCATTCCATTCCATTCCATTCCATTCTACTCGGGTTGATTCCATTCTATTACATTCCATTCCATTAGATTCCATTCTATTCCATTCGATTCCATTCGATTCAATTCGATTCCATTCCATTCCATTCCATTCCATTGAATTCCATTCCATTCCATTGAATTCCATTCCATTCCATTCCATTCCATTGAATTCCATTCCATTCCATTCCACTCGATTCCATTCCATTCCATGGAATTCCATTCCATTCCATTCCATTCCATTCCATTCCATGGAATTCCATTCCATTCCATTCCATTCCATTCCATTCCATTCCATTGAATTCCATTGAATTCCATTCCATTCCATTGAATTCCATTCCTTTCCATTCCATTCCATTGAATTCCGTTCAATTCCATTCCATTCCATTCCATTCCATTCCATTCCATTCCATTCGAATTCCATTCCATTCCATTCCATTCCATTCCATTCCATTCCATTCGAATTCCATTCCATTCCATTCCATTTCATTCCATTCCATTCCATTCCATCGAATTCCATTCCATTCCATTGAATTCCATTCCATTCCATTGAATTCCATTCCATTCCATTCCATTCCATTCCATTCCATTCCATCGAATTCCATTCCATTCCGTTCCATTCCATTCAATTCTATTCCATTCCATTCCATTCCATTCCATTCCATTCTACTCGGGTTGATTCCATTCTATTCCATTCCATTCCATTCGATTCCATTCGATTCCATTCGATTCCATTCCATTCCATTCCATTCCATTCCATTCCATTCCATTGAATTCCATTCCATTCCATTCCATTCCACTGAATTCCATTCCATTCCGTTCCGTTCCGTTCCGTTCCGTTCCGTTCCATTCCATTCCATTCCATTCCATTGAATTCCGTTCCATTCCATTGAATTCCATTCCATTCCGTTCCATTGCATTGAATTCCGTTCCGTTCCGTTCCTTTCCGTTCCGTTCCATTCCGTTCCATTCCGTTCCATTCCGTTCTACTCGGGTTGTTTCCATTCTATTCCATTCCATTCCATTCCATTCCATTCCATTCCATTCCATTCCATTCCATTCCATTCCGTTCTACTCGGATTCATTCCATTCCATTCCGTTCCGTTCCGTTCCGTTCCGTTCCATTCCTTTCTACTTGTGTTGATTCCATTCCATTCCATTCTATTCCATTGAATTCCATTCAATAGAATTCCATTCCATTCCATTCCATTCCATTCCATTGAATTACATTCCACTCCATTCCATTCCATTCCATTCCATTCCATTCCATTCCATTCCATTCAATTGAATTCCTTTCCATTCCTTTCCATTCGATTCCATTCCATTCCATTGAATTCCATTCCATTCCATTCCATTCCATTCCATTCCATTGAATTCCATTGAATTCCATTCCATTGAATTCCATTCCATTCCATTGAATTCCATTCCATTCCATTCCATTCCATTCCGTTCCATTCCATTCCGTTCCATTCCATTCCATTCCTTTCCACTCCATTCCGTTCCGTTCCATTCCTTTCCATTCCGTTCCATTCCATTGAATTCCGTTCCATTGCATTGAATTCCGTTCCATTCCATTCCATTCCTTTCCGTTCCGTTCCATTCCGTTCCGTTCCGTTCCGTTCCGTTCTACTCGGGTTGATTCCATTCTATTCCATTCCATTCCATTCGATTCCAGTCTATTCCATTCGATTCCATTCGATTCAATTCGATTCCATTCCATTGCATTCCATTCCATTCCATTCCATTCCATTCCATTGAATTCCATTCCATTCCATTCCGTTCCATTCCATTGCGTTCCATTCCATTCCATTCCATTCCATTCCATTCCATTACGTTCCGTTCCATTCCGTTCCATTCCGTTCCATTCCATTGAATTCCGATCCATTGCATTGAATTCCGTTCCATTCCATTCCATTCCATTCCTTTCCGTTCCGTTCCGTTCCGTTCCGTTCCATTCCGTTCCGTTCTACTCGGATTGATTCCATTCTATTCCATTCCATTCCATTCGATTCCATTCGATTCCATTCGATTCCATTCGATTCCATTCCATTCCATTCCATTCCATTCCATTCCATTCCATTGAATTCCATTCCATTCCATTCCATTCCATTCCATTCCATTCCATTCCATTCCATTGAATTCTGTTCCATTCAATTCCATTCCATTCCATTCCGTTCTACTCGGGTTGATTCCATTCTATTCCATTCCGTTCCGTTCCGTTCCGTTCCGTTCCTTTCCGTTCCATTCCATTCCACTCGGGTTGGTTCCATTCCATTCCATTCCATTCAATTCCATTCCATTCCATTCCATTCCATTCCATTCCATTCTACTCGGGTTGATTCCATTCTATTCCATTCGATTCCATTCGATTCCATTCGATTCCATTCGATTCCATTCGATTCCATTCCATTCCATTCCATTCAATTGAATTCCATTCCATTCCATTCCATTCCATTCCATTTGAATTCCATTGCATTCCATTCCATTCCATTCCATTCCATTCCATCGAATTCCATTCCATTCGATTCCATTCCATTCCATTCCATTCCATTCCATTCCATTCCATTTCATTCTACTCGGGTTGATTCCATTCTATTCCATTCCATTCCTTTCGATTCCATTCGATTCCATTCGATTCCATTCGATTCCATTCCATTCCATTCCATTCAATTGAATTCCATTCCATTCCATTCCATTCCATTCCATTCCATTCCATTCCATTCCATTCCATTCCATTCCATTCCATTCCGTTCTGCTCGGGTTGATTCCATTCTATTCCATTCCATTCCATTCGATTCCATTCGATTCCATTCGATTCCATTCCATTTTTCCATTCCATTGAATTCCATTCCATTCCATTCCATTCCATTCCATTCCATTCCATTCCATTCCATTCCGTTCCATTCCATTCCGTTCCTTTCCTTTCCATTGCGTTCCATTCCATTCCGTTCCGTTCCATTCCGTTGCATTCCGTTCCATTCCATTGAATTCCGTTCCATTGCATTGAATTCCGTTCCATTCCATTGCATTCCTTTCCGTTCCGTTCCGTTCCATTCCGTTCCGTTCCGTTCTTCTCGGGTTGATTCCATTCTATTCCATTCCATTCCATTCGATTCCATTCGATTCCATTCGATTCCATTCGATTCCATTCGATTCCATTCCATTCCATTCCATTCCATTGAATTCCATTCCATTCCATTCCATTGAATTCCATTCCATTCCATTCCATTCCATTCCATTCCATTCCATTGAATTCCATTCCATTCCATTGAATTCCATTCCATTCCATTCCATTCGATTCCATTCCATTCCCCTGAATTCCATTCCATTCCATTCCATTCCATTCCATTCCATTCCATTCCATTGAATTCCATTCCATTGAATTCCATTCCATTCCATTGAATTCCATTCCAATCCATTCCATTCCATTGAATTCCGTTCCATTCCATTCCATTCCATTCCATTCCGTTCCATTCCATTTGAATTCCATTCCATTCCATTCCATTCCATTCTACTCGGGTTGATTCCATTCTATTCCATTCCATTCCATTCGATTCCATTCGATTCCATTCGATTCCATTCGAGTCCATTCCATTCCATTCAATTCCATTGAATTCCATTCCATTCCATTCCATTCCATTCCATTCCATTCCATTGAATTCCATTCCTTTCCATTCCATTCCATGGAATTCCATTCCATTCCATTGAATTCCATTCCATTCCATTCCGTTCCATTCCATTATGTTCCATTCCATTCCATTCCATTCCATTCAAATCCGTTCCGTTCCATTCCGTTCCATTCCGTTCCATTCCATTGAATTCCGATCCATTGCATTGAATTCCGTTCCATTCCATTCCATTCCTTTCCGTTCCGTTCCGTTCCGTTCTACTCGGGTTGATTCCATTCTATTCCATTCCATTCCATTCGATTCCATTCGATTCCATTCGATTCCATTCCATTCCATTCGATTCCATTCGATTCCATTCCATTCCATTCCATTCCATTCCATTCCATTCCATTCCATTCCATTGAATTCCTTTCCATTCCATTGAATTCCATTCCATTCCTTTCCATTCGATTCCATTCGATTTCGTTGAATTCCATTCCATTCCATTCCATTCCATTCCATTCCATTCAATTGAATTCCATTCCATTCCATTGAATTCCATTCCATTCCATTCCATTCCATTGAATTCCGTTCCATTCCATTCCATTCCATTCCATTGAATTCCATTCCATTGAATTCCATTCCATTCCATTCCATTCCATTGAATTCCGTTCCATTCCATTCCATTCCATTCCATTCCATTCCATTGAATTCCATTCCATTGAATTCCATTCCATTCCATTCCATTCCATTGAATTCCATTCCATTCCGTTCCGTTCCGTTCCGTTCCGTTCCGTTCCTCTCCATTCCATTCCATTCCATTCCATTGAATTCCGTTCCATTCCATTGAATTCCATTCCATTCCGTTCCATTCCATTGAATTCTGTTCCGTTCTGTTCCGTTCCGTTCCGTTCCATTCCGTTCCATTCCGTTCCTTTCCATTCTACTCGGGTTGATTCCATTCTATTCCATTCCATTCCATTCGATTCCATTCGATTCCATTCGATTCCATTCCATTCCATTCCATTCCATTCCATTCCATTCCATTGAATTCCATTCCATTCCATTGAATTCCATTCCATTCCATTCCATTCCATTGAATTCCGTTCCATTCCATTCCATTCCATTCCATTCCATTCCATTGAATTCCATTCCATTCCATTCCATTCCATTGAATTCCATTCCATTCCATTCCATCGAATTCCATTCCATTCCATTGAATTCCATTCCATTCCATTCCATTCCATTCCATTCCATTCCATTCCATTCCATCGAATTCCATTCCATTCCATTCCATTCCATTCCATTCCATTCCATTCCATTCCATCGAATTCCATTCCATTCCATTCCATTCCATTCCATTCCATTCCATTCCATTCCATTCCATTTGAATTCCATTGCATTCCATTCCATTCCATTCCATTCCATTCCATCGAATTCCATTCCATTCGATTCCATTCCATTCCATTCCATTCCATTCCATTCCATTTCATTCTACTCGGGTTGATTCCATTCTATTCCATTCCATTCCTTTCGATTCCATTCGATTCCATTCGATTCCATTCGATTCCATTCCATTCCATTCCATTCAATTGAATTCCATTCCATTCCATTCCATTCCATTCCATTCCATTCCATTCCATTCCATTCCATTCCATTCCATTCCATTCCATTCCATTCCATTCCATTCCATTCCATTCCATTCCATTCTGCTCGGGTTGATTCCATTCTATTCCATTCCATTCCATTCGATTCCATTCGATTCCATTCGATTCCATTCCATTTTTCCATTCCATTGAATTCCATTCCATTCCATTCCATTCCATTCCATTCCATTCCATTCCATTCCATTCCATTCCATTCCGTTCCATTCCATTCCGTTCCTTTCCTTTCCATTGCGTTCCATTCCATTCCGTTCCGTTCCATTCCGTTGCATTCCGTTCCATTCCATTGAATTCCGTTCCATTGCATTGAATTCCGTTCCATTCCATTGCATTCCTTTCCGTTCCGTTCCGTTCCATTCCGTTCCGTTCCGTTCTTCTCGGGTTGATTCCATTCTATTCCATTCCATTCCATTCGATTCCATTCGATTCCATTCGATTCCATTCGATTCCATTCGATTCCATTCCATTCCATTCCATTCCATTGAATTCCATTCCATTCCATTCCATTGAATTCCATTCCATTCCATTCCATTCCATTCCATTCCATTCCATTGAATTCCATTCCATTCCATTGAATTCCATTCCATTCCATTCCATTCGATTCCATTCCATTCCCCTGAATTCCATTCCATTCCATTCCATTCCATTCCATTCCATTCCATTCCATTCCATTCCATTGAATTCCATTCCATTGAATTCCATTCCATTCCATTGAATTCCATTCCAATCCATTCCATTCCATTGAATTCCGTTCCATTCCATTCCATTCCATTCCATTCCGTTCCATTCCATTTGAATTCCATTCCATTCCATTCCATTCCATTCTACTCGGGTTGATTCCATTCTATTCCATTCCATTCCATTCGATTCCATTCGATTCCATTCGATTCCATTCGAGTCCATTCCATTCCATTCAATTCCATTGAATTCCATTCCATTCCATTCCATTCCATTCCATTCCATTCCATTGAATTCCATTCCTTTCCATTCCATTCCATGGAATTCCATTCCATTCCATTGAATTCCATTCCATTCCATTCCGTTCCATTCCATTATGTTCCATTCCATTCCATTCCATTCCATTCAAATCCGTTCCGTTCCATTCCGTTCCATTCCGTTCCATTCCATTGAATTCCGATCCATTGCATTGAATTCCGTTCCATTCCATTCCATTCCTTTCCGTTCCGTTCCGTTCCGTTCTACTCGGGTTGATTCCATTCTATTCCATTCCATTCCATTCGATTCCATTCGATTCCATTCGATTCCATTCCATTCCATTCGATTCCATTCGATTCCATTCCATTCCATTCCATTCCATTCCATTCCATTGAATTCCTTTCCATTCCATTGAATTCCATTCCATTCCTTTCCATTCGATTCCATTCGATTTCGTTGAATTCCATTCCATTCCATTCCATTCCATTCCATTCCATTCAATTGAATTCCATTCCATTCCATTGAATTCCATTCCATTCCATTCCATTCCATTGAATTCCGTTCCATTCCATTCCATTCCATTCCATTCCATTCCATTGAATTCCATTCCATTGAATTCCATTCCATTCCATTCCATTCCATTGAATTCCGTTCCATTCCATTCCATTCCATTCCATTCCATTCCATTGAATTCCATTCCATTGAATTCCATTCCATTCCATTCCATTCCATTGAATTCCATTCCATTCCGTTCCGTTCCGTTCCGTTCCGTTCCGTTCCTCTCCATTCCATTCCATTCCATTCCATTGAATTCCGTTCCATTCCATTGAATTCCATTCCATTCCGTTCCATTCCATTGAATTCTGTTCCGTTCTGTTCCGTTCCGTTCCGTTCCATTCCGTTCCATTCCGTTCCTTTCCATTCTACTCGGGTTGATTCCATTCTATTCCATTCCATTCCATTCGATTCCATTCGATTCCATTCGATTCCATTCCATTCCATTCCATTCCATTCCATTCCATTCCATTGAATTCCATTCCATTCCATTGAATTCCATTCCATTCCATTCCATTCCATTGAATTCCGTTCCATTCCATTCCATTCCATTCCATTCCATTCCATTGAATTCCATTCCATTCCATTCCATTCCATTGAATTCCATTCCATTCCATTCCATCGAATTCCATTCCATTCCATTGAATTCCATTCCATTCCATTCCATTCCATTCCATTCCATTCCATTCCATTCCATCGAATTCCATTCCATTCCATTCCATTCCATTCCATTCCATTCCATTCCATCGAATTCCATTCCATTCCATTCCATTCCATTCCATTCCATTCCATTCCATTCCATTCTACTCGGGTTGATTCCATTCTATTACATTCCATTCCATTCGATTCCATTCGATTCCATTCGATTCCATTCGATTCCATTCCATTCCATTCCATTCAATTGAATTCCATTCCATTCCATTCCATTCCATTTGAATTCCATTGCATTCCATTCCATTCCATTCCATTCCATTCCATTCCATTCCATTCCATCGAATTCCATTCCATTCGATTCCATTCCATTCCATTCCATTCCATTTCATTCTACTCGGGTTGATTCCATTCTATTCCATTCCATTCCTTTCGATTCCATTCGATTCCATTCGATTCCATTCGATTCCATTCCATTCCATTCCATACAATTGAATTCCATTCCATTCCATTCCATTCCATTCCATTCCATTCCATTCCATTCCATTCCATTCCATTCCATTGAATTCCGTTCCATTCCATTCAATTCCATTCCATTCCATTCCATTCCATTCCATTTGAATTCCATTCCATTCCATTCCATTCCATTCCATTCCATTCCATTCCATTCCATTCTACTCGGGTTGATTCCATTCTATTACATTCCATTCCATTCGATTCCATTCTATTCCATTCGATTCCATTCGATTCAATTCGATTCCATTCCATTCCATTCCATTCCATTGAATTCCATTCCATTCCATTGAATTCCATTCCATTCCATTCCATTCCATTGAATTCCATTCCATTCCATTCCACTCGATTCCATTCCATTCCATGGAATTCCATTCCATTCCATTCCATTCCTTTCCATTCCATTCCATTCCATTGAATTCCATTGAATTCCATTCCATTCCATTGAATTCCATTCCTTTCCATTCCATTCCATTGAATTCCGTTCAATTCCATTCCATTCCATTCCATTCCATTCCATTCCATTCCACTCGAATTCCATTCCATTCCATTCCATTCCATTCCATTCCATTCGAATTCCATTCCATTCCATTCCATTTCATTCCATTCCATTCCATTCCATCGAATTCCATTCCATTCCATTGAATTCCATTCCATTCCATTCCATTCCATTCCATTCCATTCCATTCCATTCCATTCTACTCGGGTTGATTCCATTCTATTCCATTCCATTCCATTCGATTCCATTCGATTCCATTCGATTCCATTCCATTCCATTCCATTCCATTCCATTCCATTCCATTGAATTCCATTCCATTCCATTCCATTCCACTGAATTCCATTCCATTCCGTTCCGTTCCGTTCCGTTCCGTTCCGTTCCATTCCATTCCATTCCATTCCATTGAATTCCGTTCCATTCCATTGAATTCCATTCCATTCCGTTCCATTGCATTGAATTCCGTTCCGTTCCGTTCCTTTCCGTTCCGTTCCATTCCGTTCCATTCCGTTCCATTCCGTTCTACTCGGGTTGTTTCCATTCTATTCCATTCCATTCCATTCCATTCCATTCCATTCCATTCCATTCCATTCCATTCCATTCCGTTCTACTCGGATTCATTCCATTCCATTCCGTTCCGTTCCGTTCCGTTCCGTTCCATTCATTTCTACTTGTGTTGATTCCATTCCATTCCATTCTATTCCATTGAATTCCATTCAATAGAATTCCATTCCATTCCATTCCATTCCATTCCATTGAATTACATTCCATTCCATTCCATTCCATTCCATTCCATTCCATTCCATTCCATTCCATTCAATTGAATTCCTTTCCATTCCATTCCATTCGATTCCATTCCATTCCATTGAATTCCATTCCATTCCATTCCATTCCATTCCATTCCATTGAATTCCATTGAATTCCATTCCATTGAATTCCATTCCATTCCATTGAATTCCATTCCATTCCATTCCATTCCATTCCGTTCCATTCCATTCCGTTCCATTCCATTCCATTCCTTTCCATTCCATTCCGTTCCGTTCCATTCCTTTCCATTCCGTTCCATTCCATTGAATTCCGTTCCATTGCATTGAATTCCGTTCCATTCCATTCCATTCCTTTCCGTTCCGTTCCATTCCGTTCCGTTCCGTTCCGTTCCGTTCTACTCGGGTTGATTCCATTCTATTCCATTCCATTCCATTCGATTCCATTCTATTCCATTCGATTCCATTCGATTCAATTCGATTCCTTTCCATTCCATTCCATTCCATTCCATTCCATTCCATTCCATTGAATTCCATTCCATTCCATTCCGTTCCATTCCATTCCGTTCCATTCCATTCCATTCCAATCCATTCCATTCCATTCCATTCCATTACGTTCCGTTCCATTCCGTTCCATTCCGTTCCATTCCATTGAATTCCGATCCATTGCATTGAATTCCGTTCCATTCCATTCCATTCCATTCCTTTCTGTTCCGTTCCGTTCCGTTCCGTTCCATTCCGTTCCTTTCAACTCGGATTGATTCCATTCTATTCCATTCCATTCCATTCGATTCCATTCGATTCCATTCGATTCCATTCGATTCCATTCCATTCCATTCCATTCCATTCCATTCCATTCCATTGAATTCCATTCCATTCCATTCCATTCCATTCCATTCCATTCCATTCCATTGAATTCTGTTCCATTCAATTCCATTCCATTCCATTCCGTTCTACTCGGGTTGATTCCATTCTATTCCATTCCGTTCCGTTCCGTTCCGTTCCGTTCCTTTCCGTTCCATTCCATTCCACTCGGGTTGGTTCCATTCCATTCCATTCCATTCCATTCCATTCCATTCCATTCCATTCCATTCCATTCTACTCGGGTTGATTCCATTCTATTACATTCCATTCCATTCGATTCCATTCGATTCCATTCGATTCCATTCGATTCCATTCCATTCCATTCCATTCAATTGAATTCCATTCCATTCCATTCCATTCCATTCCATTTGAATTCCATTGCATTCCATTCCATTCCATTCCATTCCATTCCATCGAATTCCATTCCATTCGATTCCATTCCATTCCATTCCATTCCATTCCATTTCATTCTACTCGGGTTGATTCCATTCTATTCCATTCCATTCCTTTCGATTCCATTCGATTCCATTCGATTCCATTCGATTCCATTCCATTCCATTCCATTCAATTGAATTCCATTCCATTCCATTCCATTCCATTCCATTCCATTCCATTCCATTCCATTCCATTCCATTCCATTCCGTTCTGCTCGGGTTGATTCCATTCTATTCCATTCCATTCCATTCGATTCCATTCGATTCCATTCGATTCCATTCCATTTTTCCATTCCATTGAATTCCATTCCATTCCATTCCATTCCATTCCATTCCATTCCATTCCGTTCCATTCCATTCCGTTCCTTTCCTTTCCATTCCGTTCCATTCCATTCCGTTCCGTTCCATTCCGTTGCATTCCGTTCCATTCCATTGAATTCCGTTCCATTGCATTGAATTCCGTTCCATTCCATTGCATTCCTTTCCGTTCCGTTCCGTTCCATTCCGTTCCGTTCCGTTCTTCTCGGGTTGATTCCATTCTATTCCATTCCATTCCATTCGATTCCATTCGATTCCATTCGATTCCATTCGATTCCATTCGATTCCATTCCATTCCATTCCATTCCATTGAATTCCATTCCATTCCATTCCATTGAATTCCATTCCATTCCATTCCATTCCATTCCATTCCATTCCATTGAATTCCATTCCATTCCATTGAATTCCATTCCATTCCATTCCATTCGATTCCATTCCATTCCCTTGAATTCCATTCCATTCCATTCCATTCCATTCCATTCCATTCCATTCCATTCCATTGAATTCCATTCCATTGAATTCCATTCCATTCCATTGAATTCCATTCCAATCCATTCCATTCCGTTGAATTCCGTTCCATTCCATTCCATTCCATTCCATTCCATTCCATTCTACTCGGGTTGATTCCATTCTATTCCATTCCATTCCATTCGATTCCATTCGATTCCATTCGATTCCATTCGAGTCCATTCCATTCCATTCAATTCCATTGAATTCCATTCCATTCCATTCCATTCCATTCCATTCCATTCCATTGAATTCCATTCCTTTCCATTCCATTCCATGGAATTCCATTCCATTCCATTGAATTCCATTCCATTCCATTCCGTTCCATTCCATTATGTTCCATTCCATTCCATTCCATTCCATTCAATTCCGTTCCATTCCGTTCCATTCCATTGAATTCCGATCCATTGCATTGAATTCCGTTCCATTCCATTCCATTCCTTTCCGTTCCGTTCCGTTCCGTTCTACTCGGGTTGATTCCATTCTATTCCATTCCATTCCATTCGATTCCATTCGATTCCATTCGATTCCATTCCATTCCATTCGATTCCATTCGATTCCATTCCATTCCATTCCATTCCATTCCATTCCATTCCATTCCATTCCATTGAATTCCTTTCCATTCCATTGAATTCCATTCCATTCCATTCCATTCGATTCCATTCGATTCCATTGAATTCCATTCCATTCCATTCCATTCCATTCCATTCCATTCAATTGAATTCCATTCCATTCCATTGAATTCCATTCAATTCCATTCCATTCCATTGAATTCCGTTCCATTCCATTCCATTCCATTCCATTCCATTCCATTGAATTCCATTCCATTGAATTCCATTCCATTCCATTCCATTCCATTGAATTCCTTTCCATTCCATTCCATTCCATTCCATTCCATTCCATTGAATTCCATTCCATTGAATTCCATTCCATTCCATTCCATTCCATTGAATTCCATTCCATTCTGTTCCGTTCTGTTCCGTTCCGTTCCGTTCCTCTCCATTCCATTCCATTCCATTCCATTGAATTCCGTTCCATTCCATTGAATTCCATTCCATTCCGTTCCATTCCATTGAATTCTGTTCCGTTCTGTTCCGTTCCGTTCCGTTCCATTCCGTTCCATTCCGTTCCTTTCCGTTCTACTCGGGTTGATTCCATTCTATTCCATTCCATTCCATTCGATTCCATTCGATTCCATTCGATTCGATTCCATTCCATTCCATTCCATTCCATTCCATTCCATTCCATTGAATTCCATTCCATTCCATTGAATTCCATTCCATTCCATTCCATTCCATTGAATTCCGTTCCATTCCATTCCTTTCCATTCCATTCCATTCCATTGAATTCCATTCCATTGAATTCCTTTCCATTCCATTCCATTCCATTGAATTCCATTCCATTCCATTCCATCGAATTCCATTCCATTCCATTGAATTCCATTCCATTCCATTCCATTCCATTCCATTCTATTCCATCGAATTCCATTCCATTCCATTCCATTCCATTCCATTCCATTCCATTCCATTCCATTCCATCGAATTCCATTCCATTCCATTCCATTCCATTCCATTCCATTCCATTCCATTCCATTCCATTCTACTCGGGTTGATTCCATTCTATTACATTCCATTCCATTCGATTCCATTCGATTCCATTCGATTCCATTCGATTCCATTCCATTCCATTCCATTCAATTGAATTCCATTCCATTCCATTCCATTCCATTCCATTTGAATTCCATTGCATTCCATTCCATTCCATTCCATTCCATTCCATTCCATCGAATTCCATTCCATTCGATTCCATTCCATTCCATTCCATTCCATTTCATTCTACTCGGGTTGATTCCATTCTATTCCATTCCATTCCTTTCGATTCCATTCGATTCCATTCGATTCCATTCGATTCAATTCCATTCCATTCCATACAATTGAATTCCATTCCATTCCATTCCATTCCATTCCATTCCATTCCATTCCATTCCATTCCATTCCATTCCATTCCGTTCTGCTCGGGTTGATTCCATTCTATTCCATTCCATTCCATTCGATTCCATTCGATTCCATTCGATTCCATTCCATTCCATTCCATTCCATTGAATTCCATTCCATTCCATTCCATTCCATTCCATTCCATTCCATTCCATTCCATTCCGTTCCATTCCATTCCGTTCCTTTCCTTTCCATTCCGTTCCATTCCATTCCGTTCCGTTCCATTCCGTTGCATTCCGTTCCATTCCATTGAATTCCGTTCCATTGCATTGAATTCCGTTCCATTCCATTGCATTCCTTTCCGTTCCGTTCCGTTCCATTCCGTTCCGTTCCGTTCTTCTCGGGTTGATTCCATTCTATTCCATTCCATTCCATTCGATTCCATTCGATTCCATTCGATTCCATTCGATTCCATTCGATTCCATTCCATTCCATTCCATTCCATTGAATTCCATTCCATTCCATTCCATTGAATTCCATTCCATTCCATTCCATTCCATTCCATTCCATTCCATTGAATTCCATTCCATTCCATTGAATTCCATTCCATTCCATTCGATTCCATTCCATTCCCTTGAATTCCATTCCATTCCATTCCATTCCATTCCATTCCATTCCATTCCATTCCATTGAATTCCATTCCATTGAATTCCATTCCATTCCATTGAATTCCATTCCAATCCATTCCATTCCATTGAATTCCGTTCCTTTCCATTCCATTCCATTCCATTCCGTTCCATTCCATTTGAATTCCATTCCATTCCATTCCATTCCATTCTACTCGGGTTGATTCCATTCTATTCCATTCCATTCCATTCGATTCCATTCGATTCCATTCGATTCCATTCGAGTCCATTCCATTCCATTCAATTCCATTGAATTCCATTCCATTCCATTCCATTCCATTCCATTCCATTCCATTGAATTCCATTCCTTTCCATTCCATTCCATGGAATTCCATTCCATTCCATTGAATTCCATTCCATTCCATTCCGTTCCATTCCATTATGTTCCATTCCATTCCATTCCATTCCATTCAATTCCGTTCCGTTCCATTCCGTTCCATTCCGTTCCATTCCATTGAATTCCGATCCATTGCATTGAATTCCGTTCCATTCCATTCCATTCCTTTCCGTTCCGTTCCGTTCCGTTCTACTCGGGTTGATTCCATTCTATTCCATTCCATTCCATTCGATTCCTTTCGATTCCATTCGATTCCATTCCATTCCATTCGATTCCATTCGATTCCATTCCATTCCATTCCATTCCATTCCATTCCATTCCATTCCATTCCATTCCATTGAATTCCTTTCCATTCCATTGAATTCCATTCCATTCCATTCCATTCGATTCCATTCGATTCCATTGAATTCCATTCCATTCCATTCCTTTCCATTCCATTCCATTCCATTCCATTCCATTCCATTCCATTTAATTCCATTGAATTCCATTCCAATGAATTCCATTCCATTTAATTCCATTCCATTCCATTCCATTCCATTCCATTGAATTAATTTCCATTCCATTCCATTCCATTCCATTCCATTCTATTCCATCGAATTCCATTCCATTCCATTCCATTCCATTCCATTCCATTCCATTCCATTCCATTCTACTCGGGTTGATTCCATTCTATTCCATTCCATTCCATTCGATTCCATTCGATTCCATTCCATTCCATTCCATTCCATTCAATTGAATTCCATTCCCTTCCATTCCATTCCATTCCATTCCATTCCATTCCGTTCCATTCCATTCCATCGAATTCCATTCCATTCCATTCCATTCCATTCCATTGAATTCCATTCCATTCCGTTCCGTTCCGTTCCGTTCCGTTTCGTTCCGTTCCGTTCCGTTCCGTTCCATTCCATTCCATTCCATTCCATTGAATTCCGTTCCATTCCATTGAATTCCATTCCATTCCGTTCCATTCCATTGAATTCTGTTCCGTTCCGTTCCGTTCAGTTCCATTCCGTTCCATTCCGTTCCTTTCCGTTCTACTCGGGTTGATTCCATTCTATTCCATTCCATTCCATTCGATTCCATTCGATTCCATTCGAATCCATTCGATTCCATTCGATTCCATTCGATTCCATTCCATTCCATTGAATTCCATTCCATTCCATTCCATTCCATGGAATTCGGTTCCATTCCATTCCATTCCATTCCATTCCATTCCTTTCCGTTCCATTCCGTTCCGTTCCGTTCCGTTCCCTTCCGTTCTACTCGGGTTGATTCCATTCTATTCCATTCCATTCCATTCGATTCCATTCTATTCCATTCGATTCCATTCGATTCAATTCGATTCCATTCCATTCCATTCCATTCCATTCCATTCCATTCCATTGAATTCCATTCCATTCCATTCCGTTCCATTCCATTCCGTTCCATTCCATTCCATTCCATTCCATTCCATTCCATTACATTCCCTTCCATTCCTTTCCATTCCGTTCCATTCCATTGAATTCCGACCCATTGCATTGAATTCCGTTCCATTCTATTCCATTCCTTTCCGTTCCGTTCCGTTCCGTTCCGTTCCGTTCCGTTCTACTCGGATTGATTCCATTCTATTCCATTCCATTCCATTCGATTCCATTCGATTCCATTCGATTCCATTCGACTCCATTCCATTCCATTCCATTCCATTCCATTCCATTCCATTCCATTCCATAGAACTCCATTCCATTCCATTCCATTCCATTCCATTCCATTCCATTCCATTGAATTCCATTCCATTCCATTCCATTCCATTGAATTCTGTTCCATTCCATTCCATTCCATTCCATTCCGTTCTACTCGGGTTGATTCCATTCTATTCCATTCCGTTCCGTTCCGTTCCATTCCGTTCCATTCCACTCGGGTTGATTCCATTCTATTCCATTCCATTCCATTCGATTCCATTCGATTCCATTCGGTTCCATTCGATTCCATTCGATTCGATTCCATTCCATTCCATTCCATTGAATTCCATTCCATTCCATTCCATTCCATTGAATTCCGTTCCATTCCATTCAATTCCATTCCATTCCATTCCTTTTGAATTCCATTCCATTCCATTCCATTCCATTCCATTCCATTCCATTCCATTCCATTCCATTCAATTCCATTCCATTCCATTCAATTCCATTCCATTCTACTCGGGTTGATTCCATTCTATTCCATTCCATTCCATTCGATTCCATTCGATTCCATTCCTTTCCATTCGATTCCATTCCATTCCATTCCATTCCATTCCATTCCATTCCATTCCATTCCATTCCATGGAATTCCATTCCATTCCCTTGAATTCCATTCCATTCCATTCCATTCCATTCCATTCCATTCCATTGAATTCCATTCCATTGAATTCCATTCCATTCCATTGAATTCCATTCCAATCCATTCCATTCCATTGAATTCCGTTCCATTCCATTCCATTCCATTCCATTCCATTCCATTCCATTCTACTCGGGTTGATTCCATTCTATTACTTTCCATTCCATTCCATTCTACTCGGGTTGATTCCATTCGATTCCATTCCATTCCATTCAATTCCATTGAATTCCATTCCATTCCATTCCATTCCATTCCATTGAATTCCATTCCTTTCCATTCCATTCCATGGAATTCCATTCCATTCCATCGAATTCCATTCCATTCCATTCCATTCCATTCTACTCGGGTTGATTCCATTCTATTCCATTCCATTCCATTCGATTCCATTCGATTCCATTCGATTCCATTCGAGTCCATTCCATTCCATTCAATTCCATTGAATTCCATTCCATTCCATTCCATTCCATTCCATTGAATTCCATTCCTTTCCATTCCATTCCATTGAATTCCATTCCATTCCATTCCGTTCCATTCCATTATGTTCCATTCCATTCCATTCCATTCCATTCAATTCCGTTCCGTTCCATTCCGTTCCATTCCGTTCCATTCCATTGAATTCCGATCCATTGCATTGAATTCCGTTCCATTCCATTCCATTCCTTTCCGTTCCGTTCCGTTCCGTTCTACTCGGGTTGATTCCATTCTATTCCATTCCATTCCATTCGATTCCTTTCGATTCCATTCGATTCCATTCCATTCCATTCGATTCCATTCGATTCCATTCCATTCCATTCCATTCCATTCCATTCCATTCCTTTCCATTCCATTGAATTCCTTTCCATTCCATTGAATTCCATTCCATTCCATTCCATTCGATTCCATTCGATTCCATTGAATTCCATTCCATTCCATTCCTTTCCATTCCATTCCATTCCATTCCATTCCATTCCATTCCATTCGATTCCATTCGATTCCATTCGATTCCATTCCATTCCATTGAATTCCATTCCATTCCATTCCATTCCATTCCATTGAATTAATTTCCATTCCATTCCATTCCATTCCATTCCATTCTATTCCATCGAATTCCATTCCATTCCATTCCATTCCATTCCATTCCATTCCATTCCATTCCATTCCATTCCATTCCATTCTACTCGGGTTGATTCCATTCTATTCCATTCCATTCCATTCGATTCCATTCGATTCCATTCCATTCCATTCCATTCCATTCAATTGAATTCCATTCTCTTCCATTCCATTCCATTCCATTCCATTCCATTCCATTGAATTCCATTCCATTCCGTTCCGTTCCGTTCCGTTCCGTTTCGTTCCGTTCCGTTCCGTTCCGTTCCATTCCATTCCATTCCATTCCATTGAATTCCGTTCCATTCCATTGAATTCCATTCCATTCCGTTCCATTCCATTGAATTCTGTTCCGTTCCGTTCCGTTCCGTTCCATTCCGTTCCATTCCGTTCCTTTCCGTTCTACTCGGGTTGATTCCATTCTATTCCATTACATTCCATTCGATTCCATTCGATTCCATTCGAATCCATTCGATTCCATTCGATTCCATTCGATTCCATTCCATTCCATTGAATTCCATTCCATTCCATTCCATTCCATGGAATTCGGTTCCATTCCATTCCATTCCATTCCATTCCATTCCTTTCCGTTCCATTCCGTTCCGTTCCGTTCCGTTCCCTTCCGTTCTACTCGGGTTGATTCCATTCTATTCCATTCCATTCCATTCGATTCCATTCTATTCCATTCGATTCCATTCGATTCAATTCGATTCCATTCCATTCCATTCCATTCCATTCCATTCCATTGAATTCCATTCCATTCCATTCCGTTCCATTCCATTCCGTTCCATTCCATTCCATTCCATTCCATTCCATTCCATTACATTCCCTTACATTCCTTTCCATTCCGTTCCATTCCATTGAATTCCGACCCATTGCATTGAATTCCGTTCCATTCCATTCCATTCCTTTCCGTTCCGTTCCGTTCCGTTCCGTTCCGTTCCGTTCTACTCGGATTGATTCCATTCTATTCCATTCCATTCCATTCGATTCCATTCGATTCCATTCGATTCCATTCGACTCCATTCCATTCCATTCC
This sequence comes from Gorilla gorilla gorilla, assembly GCF_029281585.2. Classification (NCBI taxonomy): domain Eukaryota; kingdom Metazoa; phylum Chordata; class Mammalia; order Primates; family Hominidae; genus Gorilla; species Gorilla gorilla. Next base: position 60,974,399 of record NC_073242.2, read on the forward strand.
ATTCCATTCCATTCCATTCCATTCCATTCCATTCCATAGAACTCCATTCCATTCCATTCCATTCCATTCCATTCCATTCCATTCCATTGAATTCCATTCCATTCCATTCCATTCCATTGAATTCTGTTCCATTCCATTCCATTCCATTCCATTCCGTTCTACTCGGGTTGATTCCATTCTATTCCATTCCGTTCCGTTCCGTTCCATTCCGTTCCATTCCACTCGGGTTGATTCCATTCTATTCCATTCCATTCCATTCGATTCCATTCGATTCCATTCGGTTCCATTCGATTCCATTCGATTCGATTCCATTCCATTCCATTCCATTGAATTCCATTCCATTCCATTCCATTCCATTGAATTCCGTTCCATTCCATTCAATTCCATTCCATTCCATTCCTTTTGAATTCCATTCCATTCCATTCCATTCCATTCCATTCCATTCCATTCAATTCCATTCCATTCCATTCAATTCCATTCCATTCTACTCGGGTTGATTCCATTCTATTCCATTCCATTCCATTCGATTCCATTCGATTCCATTCCTTTCCATTCGATTCGATTCCATTCCATTCCATTCCATTCCATTCCATTCCATTCCATTCCATGGAATTCCATTCCATTCCATTCCATTCTACTCGGGTTGATTCCATTCTATTCCATTCCATTCCATTCGATTCCATTCGATTCCATTCGATTCCATTCCATTCCATTCAATTCCATTGAATTCCATTCCATTCCATTCCATTCCATTCCATTGAATTCCACTCCTTTCCATTCCATTCCATGGAATTCCATTCCATTCCATTGAATTCCATTCCATTCCATTCCGTTCCATTCCATTATGTTCCATTCCATTCCATTCCATTCCATTCAATTCCGTTCCGTTCCATTCCGTTCCATTCCGTTCCATTCCATTGAATTCCGATCCATTGCATTGAATTCCGTTCCATTCCATTCCATTCCTTTCGATCCGTTCGGTTCCGTTCTACTCGGGTTGATTCCATTCTATTCCATTCCATTCCATTCGATTCCATTCGATTCCATTCGATTCCATTCGATTCCATTCGATTCCATTCCATTCCATTCCATTCCATTCCATTCCATTCCATTCCATTGAATTCCATTCCGTTCCATTCCATTCCATTCCATTCCATTGAATTCCGTTCCATTCCATTGAATTCCATTCCATTCCGTTCCATTCCATTGAATTCTGTTCCGTTCCGTTCCGTTCCGTTCCATTCCGTTCCATTCCGTTCCTTTCCGTTCTACTCGGGTTGATTCCATTCTATTCCATTCCATTCCATTCGATTCCATTCGATTCCATTCGATTCCATTCGATTCCATTCGATTCCATTCAATTCCATTCCATTCAATTGAATTCCATTCAATTCCATTGAATTCCATTCCATTCCATTCCATTCCATTGAATTCCGTTCCATTCCATTCCATTCCATTCCATTCCATTCCATTCCATTGAATTCCATTCCATTGAATTCCATTCCATTCCATTCCATTCCATTGAATTCCATTCCATTCCATTCCATCGAATTCCATTCCATTCCATTGAATTCCATTCCATTCCATTCCATTCCATTCCATTCCATTCCATTCCATTCCATCGAATTCCATTCCACTCCATTCCATTCCATTCCATTCCATTCCATTCCATTCCATTCCATCGAATTCCATTCCATTCCATTCCATTCCATTCCATTGCATTCCATTCCATTCTCCTCGGGTTGATTCCATTCTATTACATTCCATTCCTTTCGATTCCATTCGATTCCATTCGATTCCATTCGATTCCATTCCATTCCATTCCATTCAATTGAATTCCATTCCATTCCATTCCATTCCATTCCATTCCATTCCATTCCATCGAATTCCATTCCATTCCATTCCATTCCATTCCATTCCATTCCATTCCATTGAATTCCATTCCATTCCATTCCATTCCATTCCATTCCATTGAATACCATTCCATTGAATTCCATTCCATTCCATTGAATTCCATTCCAATCCATTCCATTCCATAGAATTCCGTTCCATTCCATTCCATTCCATTCCATTCCGTTCCATTCCATTTGAATTCCATTCCATTCCATTCCATTCCATTCCATTCTACTCGGGTTGATTCCATTCTATTCCATTCCATTCCATTCGATTCCATTCCATTCCATTCGATTCCATTCGAGTCCATTCCATTCCATTCAATTCCATTGAATTCCATTCCATTCCATTCCATTCCATTCCATTCCATTCCATTGAATTCCATTCCTTTCCATTCCATTCCATGGAATTCCATTCCATTCCATTGAATTCCATTCCATTCCATTCCGTTCCATTCCATTATGTTCCATTCCATTCCATTCCATTCCATTCAATTCCGTTCCGTTCCATTCCGTTCCATTCCGTTCCATTCCATTGAATTCCGATCCATTGCATTGAATTCCGTTCCATTCCATTCCATTCCTTTCCGTTCCGTTCCGTTCCGTTCTACTCGGGTTGATTCCATTCTATTCCATTCCATTCCATTCGATTCCATTCGATTCCATTCGATTCCATTCCATTCCATTCGATTCCATTCGATTCCATTCCACTCCATTCCATTCCATTCCATTCCATTCCATTCTATTCCATTGAATTCCTTTCCATTCCATTGAGTTCCATTCCATTCCATTCCATTCCATTCGATTCCATTGAATTCCATTCCATGCCATTCCTTTCCATTCCATTCCATTCCATTCCATTCCATTCCATTCCATTCCATTTAATTCCATTCCATTCCATTCCATTCCATTGAATTAATTTCCATTCCATTCCATTCCATTCCATTCCATTCTATTCCATCGAATTCCATTCCATTCCATTCCATTCCATTCCATTCCATTCCATTCCATTCCATTCCATTCCATTCCATTCTACTCGGGTTGATTCCATTCTATTCCATTCCATTCCATTCCATTCCTTTCCGTTCCATTCCTTTCCGTTCCGTTCCGTTCCGTTCCGTTCTACTCGGGTTGATTCCATTCTATTCCATTCCATTCCATTCGATTCCATTCTATTCCATTCGATTCCATTCGATTCAATTCGATTGCATTCCATTCCATTCCATTCCATTCCATTCCATTGAATTCCATTCCATTCCATTCCGTTCCATTCCATTCCGTTCCATTCCATTCCATTCCATTCCATTCCATTCCATTACATTCCCTTCCATTCCTTTCCATTCCATTACATTCCATTGAATTCCGATCCATTGCTTTGAATTCCGTTCCATTCCATTCCATTCTTTTCCGTTCCGTTCCGTTCCGTTCCGTTCTACTCGGATTGATTCCATTCTATTCCATTCCATTCCATTCCATTCCATTCGATTCCATTCGATTCCATTCGACTCCATTCCATTCCATTCCATTCCATTCCATTCCATTCCATTCCATTCCATTCCATTGACCTCCATTCCATTCCATTCCATTCCATTCCATTCCATTCCATTCCATTGAATTCCATTCCATTCCATTCCATTCCATTGAATTCTGTTCCATTCCATTCCATTCCATTCCATTCCGTTCTACTCGGGTTGATTCCATTCTATTCCATTCCGTTCCGTTCCGTTCCGTTCCGTTCCATTCCACTCGGGTTGATTCCATTCTATTCCATTCCATTCCATTCCATTCCATTCGATTCCATTCGATTCCATTCGATTCCATTCGATTCGATTCCATTCCATTCCATTCCATTGAATTCCATTCCATTCCATTCCATTCCATTTAATTCCGTTCCATTCCATTCAATTCCATTCCATTCCATTCCATTTGAATTCCATTCCATTCCATTCCATTCCATTTAATTCCGTTCCATTCCATTCGATTCCATTCCATTCCATTCCATTCCATTTCATTCTACTCGGGTTGATTCCATTCTATTCCATTCCATTCCTTTCGATTCCATTCGATTCCATTCGATTCCATTCCATTCCATTCCATTCCATTCCATACAATTGAATTCCATTCCATTCCATTCCATTCCATTCCATTCCATTCCATTCCATTCCATTCCATTCCATTCCATTCCGTTCTGCTCGGGTTGATTCCATTCTATTCCATTCCATTCCATTCGATTCCATTCGATTCCATTCGATTCCATTCCATTCCATTCCATTCCATTGAATTCCATTCCATTCCATTCCATTCCATTCCATTCCATTCCATTCCATTCCATTCCATTCCGTTCCATTCCATTCCGTTCCTTTCCTTTCCGTTCCGTTCCATTCCATTCCGTTCCGTTCCATTCCGTTGCATTCCGTTCCATTCCATTGAATTCCGTTCCATTGCATTGAATTCCGTTCCATTCCATTGCATTCCTTTCCGTTCCGTTCCGTTCCATTCCGTTCCGTTCCGTTCTTCTCGGGTTGATTCCATTCTATTCCATTCCATTCCATTCGATTCCATTCGATTCCATTCGATTCCATTCGATTCCATTCGATTCCATTCCATTCCATTCCATTCCATTGAATTCCATTCCATTCCATTCCATTGAATTCCATTCCATTCCATTCCATTCCATTCCATTCCATTCCATTGAATTCCATTCCATTCCATTGAATTCCATTCCATTCCATTCCATTCGATTCCATTCCATTCCCTTGAATTCCATTCCATTCCATTCCATTCCATTCCATTCCATTCCATTCCATTCCATTCCATTCCATTGAATTCCATTCCATTGAATTCCATTCCATTCCATTGAATTCCATTCCAATCCATTCCATTCCATTGAATTCCGTTCCATTCCATTCCATTCCATTCCATTCCGTTCCATTCCATTTGAATTCCATTCCATTCCATTCCATTCCATTCTACTCGGGTTGATTCCATTCTATTCCATTCCATTCCATTCGATTCCATTCGATACCATTCGATTCCATTCGAGTCCATTCCATTCCATTCAATTCCATTGAATTCCATTCCATTCCATTCCATTCCATTCCATTCCATTCCATTGAATTCCATTCCTTTCCATTCCATTCCATGGAATTCCATTCCATTCCATTGAATTCCATTCCATTCCATTCCGTTCCATTCCATTATGTTCCATTCCATTCCATTCCATTCCATTCAATTCCGTTCCGTTCCATTCCGTTTCATTCCGTTCCATTCCATTGAATTCCGATCCATTGCATTGAATTCCGTTCCATTCCATTCCATTCCTTTCCGTTCCGTTCCGTTCCGTTCTACTCGGGTTGATTCCATTCTATTCCATTCCATTCCATTCGATTCCTTTCGATTCCATTCGATTCCATTCCATTCCATTCGATTCCATTCGATTCCATTCCATTCCATTCCATTCCATTCCATTCCATTCCATTCCATTCCATTGAATTCCTTTCCATTCCATTGAATTCCATTCCATTCCATTCCATTCGATTCCATTCGATTCCATTGAATTCCATTCCATTCCATTCCATTCCATTCCATTCCATTCCATTCCATTCCATTCCATTTAATTCCATTGAATTCCATTCCAATGAATTCCATTCCATTTAATTCCATTCCATTCCATTCCATTCCATTCCATTGAATTAATTTCCATTCCATTCCATTCCATTCCATTCCATTCTATTACATCGAATTCCATTCCATTCCATTCCATTCCATTCCATTCCATTCCATTCCATTCCATTCCATTCCATTCCATTCCATTCTACTCGGGTTGATTCCATTCTATTCCATTCCATTCCATTCGATTCCATTCGATTCCCTTCCATTCCATTCCATTCCATTCAATTGAATTCCATTCCCTTCCATTCCATTCCATTCCATTCCATTCCATTCCGTTCCATTCCATTCCATCGAATTCCATTCCATTCCATTCCATTCCATTCCATTGAATTCCATTCCATTCCGTTCCGTTCCGTTCCGTTCCGTTTCGTTCCGTTCCGTTCCGTTCCATTCCATTCCATTCCATTCCATTCCATTCCATTGAATTCCGTTCCATTCCATTGAATTCCATTCCATTCCGTTCCATTCCATTGAATTCTGTTCCGTTCCGTTCCGTTCCGTTCCATTCCGTTCCATTCCGTTCCTTTCCGTTCTACTCGGGTTGATTCCATTCTATTCCATTCCATTCCATTCGATTCCATTCGATTCCATTCGAATCCATTCGATTCCATTCGATTCCATTCGATTCCATTCCATTCCATTGAATTCCATTCCATTCCATTCCATTCCATTGAATTCGGTTCCATTCCATTCCATTCCATTCCATTCCATTCCTTTCCGTTCCATTCCGTTCCGTTCCGTTCCGTTCCGTTCCGTTCTACTCGGGTTGATTCCATTCTATTCCATTCCATTCCATTCGATTCCATTCTATTCCATTCGATTCCATTCGATTCAATTCGATTCCATTCCATTCCATTCCATTCCATTCCATTCCATTGAATTCCATTCCATTCCATTCCGTTCCATTCCATTCCGTTCCATTCCATTCCATTCCATTCCATTCCATTCCATTACATTCCCTTCCATTCCTTTCCATTCCGTTCCATTCCATTGAATTCCGACCCATTGCATTGAATTCCGTTCCATTCCATTCCATTCCTTTCCGTTCCGTTCCGTTCCGTTCCGTTCCGTTCCGTTCTACTCGGATTGATTCCATTCTATTCCATTCCATTCCATTCGATTCCATTCGATTCCATTCGATTCCATTCGACTCCATTCCATTCCATTCCATTCCATTCCATTCCATTCCATTCCATTCCATAGAACTCCATTCCATTCCATTCCATTCCATTCCATTCCATTCAATTCCATTGAATTCCATTCCATTCCATTCCATTCCATTGAATTCTGTTCCATTCCATTCCATTCCATTCCATTCCGTTCTACTCGGGTTGATTCCATTCTATTCCATTCCGTTCCGTTCCGTTCCATTCCGTTCCATTCCACTCGGGTTGATTCCATTCTATTCCATTCCATTCCATTCGATTCCATTCGATTCCATTCGGTTCCATTCGATTCCATTCGATTCCATTCCATTCCATTCCATTCCATTGAATTCCATTCCATTCTATTCCATTCCATTCCATTCGATTCCATTCGATTCCATTCGGTTCCATTCGATTCCATTCGATTCGATTCCATTCCATTCCATTCCATTGAATTCCATTCCATTCCATTCCATTCCATTGAATTCCGTTCCATTCCATTCAATTCCATTCCATTCCATTCCTTTTGAATTCCATTCCATTCCATTCCATTCCATTCCATTCCATTCCATTCCATTCAATTCCATTCCATTCCATTCAATTCCATTCCATTCTACTCGGGTTGATTCCATTCTATTCCATTCCATTCCATTCGATTCCATTCGATTCCATTCCTTTCCATTCGATTCCATTCCATTCCATTCCATTCCATTCCATTCCATTCCATTCCATGGAATTCCATTCCATTCCCTTGAATTCCATTCCATTCCATTCCATTCCATTCCATTCCATTCCATTCCATTCCATTCCATTCCATTGAATTCCATTCCATTCCATTGAATTCCATTCCAATCCATTCCATTCCATTGAATTCCGTTCCATTCCATTCCATTCCATTCCATTCCATTCCATTCCATTCTACTCGGGTTGATTCCATTCTATTACATTCCATTCCATTCCATTCTACTCGGGTTGATTCCATTCTGTTCCATTCCATTCCATTCGATTCCATTCGATTCCATTCGATTCCATTCGATTCCATTCCATTCCATTCAATTCCATTGAATTCCATTCCATTCCATTCCATTCCATTCCATTGAATTCCATTCCTTTCCATTCCATTCCATGGAATTCCATTCCATTCCATTGAATTCCATTCCATTCCATTCCGTTCCATTCCATTATGTTCCATTCCATTCCATTCCATTCCATTCAATTCCGTTCCGTTCCATTCCGTTCCATTCCGTTCCATTCCATTGAATTCCGTTCCATTCCATTGAATTCCATTCCATTCCGTTCCATTCCATTGAATTCTGTTCCGTTCCGTTCCGTTCCGTTCCATTCCGTTCCATTCCGTTCCTTTCCGTTTTACTCGGGTTGATTCCATTCTATTCCATTCCATTCCATTCGATTCCATTCGATTCCATTCGATTCCATTCGATTCCATTCCATTCCATTCCATTCCATTCCATTGAATTCCATTCCATTCCATTCCATTCCATTGAATTCCGTTCCATTCCATTCCATTCCATTCCATTCCATTCCATTCCATTGAATTCCATTCCATTGAATTCCATTCCATTCCATTCCATTCCATTGAATTCCATTCCATTCCATTCCATTCCATTCCATTCCATTCCATTCCATTGAATTCCATTCCATTCCATTGAATTCCATTCCATTCCATTCCATTCGATTCCATTCCATTCCCTTGAATTCCATTCCATTCCATTCCATTCCATTCCATTCCATTCCATTCCATTCCATTCCATTCCATTGAATTCCATTCCATTGAATTCCATTCCATTCCATTGAATTCCATTCCAATCCATTCCATTCCATTGAATTCCGTTCCATTCCATTCCATTCCATTCCATTCCGTTCCATTCCATTTGAATTCCATTCCATTCCATTCCATTCCATTCTACTCGGGTTGATTCCATTCTATTCCATTCCATTCCATTCGATTCCATTCGATACGATTCGATTCCATTCGAGTCCATTCCATTCCATTCAATTCCATTGAATTCCATTCCATTCCATTCCATTCCATTCCATTCCATTCCATTGAATTCCATTCCTTTCCATTCCATTCCATGGAATTCCATTCCATTCCATTGAATTCCATTCCATTCCATTCCGTTCCATTCCATTATGTTCCATTCCATTCCATTCCATTCCATTCAATTCCGTTCCGTTCCATTCCGTTTCATTCCGTTCCATTCCATTGAATTCCGATCCATTGCATTGAATTCCGTTCCATTCCATTCCATTCCTTTCCGTTCCGTTCCGTTCCGTTCTACTCGGGTTGATTCCATTCTATTCCATTCCATTCCATTCGATTCCTTTCGATTCCATTCGATTCCATTCCATTCCATTCGATTCCATTCGATTCCATTCCATTCCATTCCATTCCATTCCATTCCATTCCATTGAATTCCTTTCCATTCCATTGAATTCCATTCCATTCCATTCCATTCGATTCCATTCGATTCCATTGAATTCCATTCCATTCCATTCCATTCCATTCCATTCCATTCCATTCCATTCCATTCCATTTAATTCCATTGAATTCCATTCCAATGAATTCCATTCCATTTAATTCCATTCCATTCCATTCCATTCCATTCCATTCCATTGAATTAATTTCCATTCCATTCCATTCCATTCCATTCCATTCTATTACATCGAATTCCATTCCATTCCATTCCATTCCATTCCATTCCATTCCATTCCATTCCATTCCATTCCATTCCATTCCATTCCATTCCATTCTACTCGGGTTGATTCCATTCTATTCCATTCCATTCCATTCGATTCCATTCGATTCCCTTCCATTCCATTCCATTCCATTCAATTGAATTCCATTCCCTTCCATTCCATTCCATTCCATTCCATTCCATTCCGTTCCATTCCATTCCATCGAATTCCATTCCATTCCATTCCATTCCATTCATTGAATTCCATTCCATTCCGTTCCGTTCCGTTCCGTTCCGTTTCGTTCCGTTCCGTTCCGTTCCGTTCCATTCCATTCCATTCCATTCCATTCCATTGAATTCCGTTCCATTCCATTGAATTCCATTCCATTCCGTTCCATTCCATTGAATTCTGTTCCGTTCCGTTCCGTTCCGTTCCATTCCGTTCCATTCCGTTCCTCTCCGTTCTACTCGGGTTGATTCCATTCTAATCCATTCCATTCCATTCGATTCCATTCGATTCCATTCGAATCCATTCGATTCCATTCGATTCCATTCGATTCCATTCCATTCCATTGAATTCCATTCCATTCCATTCCATTCCATTGAATTCGGTTCCATTCCATTCCATTCCATTCCATTCCATTCCTTTCCGTTCCATTCCGTTCCGTTCCGTTCCGTTCCGTTCCGTTCTACTCGGGTTGATTCCATTCTATTCCATTCCATTCCATTCGATTCCATTCGAATCCATTCGATTCCATTCGATTCCATTCGATTCCATTCCATTCCATTGAATTCCATTCCATTCCATTCCATTCCATTGAATTCTGTTCCATTCAATTCCATTCCATTCCATTCCGTTCTACTCGGGTTGATTCCATTCTATTCCATTCCGTTCCGTTCCGTTCCGTTCCGTTCCTTTCCGTTCCATTCCATTCCACTCGGGTTGGTTCCATTCTATTCCATTCCATTGCATTCGATTCCATTCGATTCCATTCGATTCCATTCGATTCCATTCCATTCCATTCGATTCCATTCGATTCCATTCCATTCCATTGAATTCCGTTCCATTCCATTCCATTCCATTGAATTCCGTTCCATTCCATTCAATTCCATTCCATTCCATTCCATTCCATTTGAATTCCATTCCATTCCATTCCGTTCCATTCCATTCCATTCCATTCCATTCCATTCCATTCCATTCCATTCTACTCGGGTTGATTCCATTCTATTCCATTCCATTCCATTCGATTCCATTCGATTCCATTCGATTCCATTCGATTCCATTCCATTCCATTCCATTCCATTCCATTCCATTCCATTGAATTCCATTCCATTGAATTCCATTCCATTCCATTGAATTCCAGTCCATTCCATTCCATTCCATTGAAGTCCGTTCCATTCCATTCCATTCCATTCCATTCCATTCCATTGAATTCCATACCATGGAATTCCATTCCATTCCATTCCATTCCATTGAATTCCATTCCAGTCCGTTCCATTCCGTTCCGTTCCGTTCCGTTCCGTTCCATTCCATTCCATTCCATTCCATGGAATTCCATTCCATTCCATTCCATTCCATTCCGTTCCATTCCATTCCGTTCCATTCCATTCCATTCCATTCCATTCCGTTCCGTTCCATTCCGTTCCATTCCGTTCCATTCCATTGAATTCCGTTCCATTGCATTGAATTCCGTTCCATTCCATTCCATTCCTTTCCGTTCCGTTCCGTTCCGTTCCGTTCCGTTCCGTTCTACTCGGGTTGATTCCATTCTATTCCATTCCATTCCATTCGATTCCATTCTATTCCATTCGATTCCATTCTATTCAATTCGATTCCATTCCATTCCATTGCATTCCATTCCATTCCATTGAATTCCATTCCATTCCATTGAATTCCATTCCTTTCCATTCCATTCCATTGAATTCCGTTCAATTCCATTCCATTCCATTCCATTCCATTCCATTCCATTCCATTCGAATTCCATTCCATTCCATTCCGTTCCATTCCATTCCATTCCATTCCATTCCATTCCATTCCATTCCATTCCATTCTACTCGGGTTGATTCCATTCTATTCCATTCCATTCCATTCGATTCCATTCGATTACTTTCGATTCCATTCCATTCCATTCCATTCCATTGAATTCCGTTCCATTGAATTCCATTCCTTTACGTTCCGTTCCATTCCGTTCTGTTCCATTCTACTCGGGTTGATTCCATTCTATTCCTTTACATTCCATTCGATTCCATTTGATTCCATTCCATTCCATTCCATTTGAATTCCATTGCATTCCATTCCATTCCATTCCATTCCATTCCATTCCATTCCATCGAATTCCATTCCATTCGATTCCATTCCATTCCATTCCATTCCATTCCATTCCATTCCATTCTACTCGGGTTGATTCCATTCTATTCCATTCCATTCCATTTGATTCCATTCGATTCCATTCGATTCCATTCGATTCCATTCCATTCCATTCCATTCAATTGAATTCCATTCCATTCCGTTCCATTCCATTCCATTCCTTTCCATTCCATTCCGTTCCGTTCCATTCCTTTCCATTCCGTTCCTTTCCATTGAATTCCGTTCCATTGCATTGAATTCCGTTCCATTCCATTCCATTCCTTTCCGTTCCGTTCCATTCCGTTCCGTTCCGTTCCGTTCCGTTCTACTCGGGTTGATTCCATTCTATTCCATTCCATTCCATTCGATTCCATTCTATTCCATTCGATTCCATTCGATTCAATTCGATTCCATTCCATTCCATTCCATTCCATTGAATTCCATTCCATTCCATTCCATTCCATTCCATTGAATTCCATTCCATTCCATTCCATTCCATTGAATTCTGTTCCATTCAATTCCATTCCATTCCATTCCGTTCTACTCGGGTTGATTCCATTCTATTCCATTCCGTTCCGTTCCGTTCCGTTCCGTTCCGTTCCATTCCACTCGTGTTGATTCCATTCTATTCCATTCCATTCCATTCGATTCCATTCGATTCCAATCGATTCCATTCGATTCCATTCGATTCCATTCGATTGCATTCCATTCCATTGAATTCCATTCCATTCCATTCCATTCCATTGAATTCCGTTCCATTCCATTCAATTCCATTCCATTCCATTCCATTCCATTCCATTCCATTCCATTCCATTCCATTGAATTCCATTCCATTCCGTTCCGTTCCGTTCCGTTCCGTGCCGTTCCGTTCCATTCCATTCCATTCCATTCCATTGAATTCCGTTCCATTCCATTGAATTCCATTCCATTCCGTTCCATTCCATTGAATTCCGTTCCGTTCCGTTCCGTTCCATTCCATTCCATTCCGTTCCATTCCGTTCTACTCGGGTTGATTCCATTCTATTCCATTCCATTCCATTCGATTCCATTCCATTCCATTCCATTCCGTTCTACTCGGGTTCATTCCATTCCATTCCGTTCCGTTCCGTTCCGTTCCGTTCCGTTCCATTCCATTCCGTTCCATTCCATTGAATTCCGTTCCATTCCATTGAATTCCATTCCATTCCATTCCATTCCATTCCATTGAATTCCATTCCATTCCATTGCATTCCATTGAAGTCCGTTCCATTCCATTCCATTCCATTCCATTCCATTCCATTGAATTCCATACCATTGAATTCCATTCCATTCCATTCCATTCCATTCCATTCCATTCCAGTCCGTTCCGTTCCGTTCCGTTCCGTTCCGTTCCGTTCCATTCCATTCCATTCCATTCCATGGAATTCCATTCCATTCCATTCCATTCCATGGAATTCCATTCCATTCCATTCCATTCCATTCCGTTCCATTCCATTCCGTTCCATTCCATTCCATTCCATTCCATTCCGTTCCGTTCCATTCCGTTCCATTCCGTTCCATTCCATTGAATTCCGTTCCATTGCATTGAATTCCGTTCCATTCCATTCCATTGCTTTCCGTTCCGTTCCGTTCCGTTCCGTTCCGTTCTACTCGGGTTGATTCCATTCTGTTCCATTCCATTCCATTCGATTCCATTCTATTCCATTCGATTCCATTCGATTCAATTCGATTCCATTCCATTCCATTGAATTCCATTCCATTCCATTGAATTCCATTCCATTCCATTCCATTGAATTCCATTCCATTCCATTGAATTCCATTCCATTCCATTCCATTCGATTCCATTCCATTCCATGGAATTCCATTCCATTCCATTCCATTCCTTTCCATTCCATTCCATTCCATTCCATTCCATTGAATTCCATTGAATTCCATTCCATTCCATTGAATTCCATTCCTTTCCATTCCATTCCATTGAATTCCGTTCAATTCCATTCCATTCCATTCCATTCCATTCCATTCCATTCGAATTGCATTCCATTCCATTCCATTCCATTCCATTCCATTCCTTTCCATTCCATTCCATTCTACTCGGGTTGATTCCATTCTATTCCATTCCATTCCATTCGATTCCATTCGATTCCTTTCGATTCCATTCCATTCCATTCCATTCCATTGAATTCCGTTCCATTGAATTCCATTCCTTTCCGTTCCGTTCCGTTCCGTTCTGTTCCATTCTACTCGGGTTGATTCCATTCTATTCCTTTACATTCCATTCGATTCCATTCGATTCCATTCCATTCCATTCCATTTGAATTCCATTGCATTGCATTCCATTCCATTCCATTCCATTCCATTCCATTTGAATTCCATTGCATTCCATTCCATTCCATTCCATTCCATTCCATCGAATTCCATTCCATTCGATTCCATTCCATTCCATTCCATTCCATTCCATTCCATTCTAGTCGGGTTGATTCCATTCTATTCCATTCCATTCCATTCGATTCCATTCGATTCCATTCGATTCCATTCGATTCCATTCCATTCCATTCCATTCAATTGAATTCCATTCCATTCCATTCCATTCCATTCCATTCCATTCCATTGAATTCCATTGAATTCCATTCCATTGAATTCCATTCCATTCCATTGAATTCCATTCCATTCCATTCCATTCCATTCCATTCCGTTCCATTCCATTCCGTTCCATTCCATTCCATTCCTTTCCATTCCATTCCGTTCCGTTCCATTCCTTTCCATTCCGTTCCATTCCATTGAATTCCGTTCCATTGCATTGAATTCCGTTCCATTCCATTCCATTCCTTTCCGTTCCGTTCCATTCCGTTCCGTTCCGTTCCGTTCCGTTCTACTCGGGTTGATTCCATTCTATTCCATTCCATTCCATTCGATTCCATTCTATTCCATTCGATTCCATTCGATTCAATTCGATTCCATTCCATTCCATTCCATTCCATTCCATTCCATTCCATTCCATTCCATTCCATTGAATTCCATTCCATTCCATTCCATTCCATTCCATTCCGTTCTACTCGGGTTGATTCCATTCTATTCCATTCCGTTCCGTTCCGTTCCGTTCCGTTCCGTTCCATTCCATTCCACTCGGGTTGGTTCCATTCTATTCCATTCCATTGCATTCGATTCCATTCGATTCCATTCGATTCCATTCGATTCCATTCGATTCCATTCGATTCCTTTCGATTCCATTCCATTCCATTGAATTCCGTTCCATTCCATTCCATTCCATTGAATTCCGTTCCATTCCATTCAATTCCATTCCATTCCATTCCATTCCATTTGAATTCCATTCCATTCCATTCCATTCCATTCCATTCCGTTCCATTCCATTCCATTCCTTTCCATTCCATTCCGTTCCGTTCCATTCCTTTCCATTCCGTTCCATTCCATTGAATTCCGTTCCATTGCATTGAATTCCGTTCCATTCCATTCCATTCCTTTCCGTTCCGTTCCATTCCGTTCCGTTCCGTTCCGTTCTACTCGGGTTGATTCCATTCTATTCCATTCCATTCCATTCGATTCCATTCTATTCCATTCGATTCCATTCGATTCAATTCGATTCCATTCCATTCCATTCCATTCCATTCCATTCCATTCCATTCCATTGAATTCCATTCCATTCCATTCCATTCCATTCCATTCCATTCCATTCCATTCCATTGAATTCCATTCCATTCCATTCCATTCCATTGAATTCTGTTCCATTCAATTCCATTCCATTCCATTCCGTTCTACTCGGGTTGATTCCATTCTATTCCATTCCGTTCCGTTCCGTTCCGTTCCGTTCCTTTCCGTTCCATTCCATTCCACTCGGGTTGGTTCCATTCTA